>NC_091466.1:7657743-7802743 GCF_027789765.1 Dendropsophus ebraccatus | reverse complement strand
CAGTTCTGTGGGCGGAAATGCCTTGTTGATGCCAGAGGTCAGAGGAGAATGGGCAGACTGGTTCCAGCTGATAGAAAGGCAACAGTGACTCAAATAGCCAACTGTTACAACCAAGGTAGGCAGAAGAGCATCTCTGAACGCACAGTACACAGTATGGGCTACAGCAGCAGAAGACCACCCGTTACTAGCATGGTGTACCTAATAAAGTGGCCGGTGAGTGTGTGTATATATCTGATAATACAGCCTATCCATCACTAGAGATCAGCGGTGACATCACTGAGAATACAGCCTATCCATCACTAGAGATCAGTGACATCACTGAGAATACAGCCTATCCATCACTAGAGATCAGTGACATCACTGAGAATACAGCCTATCCATCACTAGAGATCAGCGGTGACATCACTGAGAATACAGCCTATCCATCACTAGAGATCAGCTGTGACATCACTGATAATACAGCCTATCCATCACTAGAGATCAGCAGTGACATCACTGAGAATACAGCCTATCCATCACTAGAGATCAGTGACATCACTGAGAATACAGCCTATCCATCACTAGAGATCAGCGGTGACATCACTGAGAATACAGCCTATCCATCACTAGAGATCAGCAGTGACATCACTGAGAATACAGCCTATCCATCACTAGAGATCAGTGACATCACTGAGAATACAGCCTATCCATCACTAGAGATCAGCAGTGACATCACTGAGAATACAACCTATCCATCACTAGAGATCAGCGGTGACATCACTAAGAATACAGCCTATCCATCACTAGAGATCAGTGACATCACTGAGAATACAGCCTATCCATCACTAGATATCAGCGGTGACATCACTGAGAATACAGCCTATCCATCACTAGAGATCAGTGACATCACTGAGAATACAGCCTATCCATCACTAGATATCAGCGGTGACATCACTGAGAATACAGCCTATCCATCACTAGAGATCAGTGACATCACTGAGAATACAGCCTATCCATCACTAGAGATCAGCAGTGACATCACTGAGAATACAGCCTATCCATCACTAGATATCAGCGGTGACATCACTGAGAATACAGCCTATCCATCACTAGAGATCAGCGGTGACATCACTGAGAATACAGCCTATCCATCACTAGAGATCAGCGGTGACATCACTGAGAATACAGCCTATCCATCACTAGAGATCAGCGGTGACATCACTGAGAATACAGCCTATCCATCACTAGAGATCAGTGACATCACTGAGAATACAGCCTATCCATCACTAGAGATCAGCAGTGACATCACTGAGAATACAGCCTATCCATCACTAGAGATCAGCAGTGACATCACTGAGAATACAGCCTATCCATCACTAGAGATCAGTGACATCACTGAGAATACAGCCTATCCATCACTAGAGATCAGCGGTGACATCACTGAGAATACAGCCTATCCATCACTAGAGATCAGTGACATCACTGAGAATACAGCCTATCCATCACTAGAGATCAGCGGTGACATCACTGAGAATACAGCCTATCCATCACTAGAGATCAGTGACATCACTGAGAATACAGCCTATCCATCACTAGAGATCAGCGGTGACATCACTGAGAATACAGCCTATCCATCACTAGATATCAGCGGTGACATCACTGAGAATACAGCCTATCCATCACTAGAGATCAGCGGTGACATCACTGAGAATACAGCCTATCCATCACTAGAGATCAGCGGTGACATCACTGAGAATACAGCCTATCCATCACTAGAGATCAGCGGTGACATCACTAAGAATACAGCCTATCCATCACTAGAGATCAGTGGTGACATCACTGAGAATACAGCCTATCCATCACTAGAGATCAGTGACATCACTGAGAATACAGCCTATCCATCACTAGAGATCAGCAGTGACATCACTGAGAATACAACCTATCCATCACTAGAGATCAGCGGTGACATCACTGAGAATACAGCCTATCCATCACTAGAGATCAGTGACATCACTGAGAATACAGCCTATCCATCACTAGAGATCAGTGGTGACATCACTGAGAATACAGCCTATCCATCACTAGAGATCAGCGGTGACATCACTGAGAATACAGCCTATCCATCACTAGAGATCAGTGACATCACTGAGAATACAGCCTATCCATCACTAGATATCAGCGGTGACATCACTGAGAATACAGCCTATCCATCACTAGAGATCAGTGACATCACTGAGAATACAGCCTATCCATCACTAGATATCAGCGGTGACATCACTGAGAATACAGCCTATCCATCACTAGAGATCAGCGGTGACATCACTGAGAATACAGCCTATCCATCACTAGAGATCAGCGGTGACATCACTGAGAATACAGCCTATCCATCACTAGAGATCAGCGGTGACATCACTGAGAATACAGCCTATCCATCACTAGAGATCAGTGACATCACTGAGAATACAGCCTATCCATCACTAGAGATCAGCAGTGACATCACTGAGAATACAGCCTATCCATCACTAGAGATCAGTGACATCACTGAGAATACAGCCTATCCATCACTAGAGATCAGCGGTGACATCACTGAGAATACAGCCTATCCATCACTAGATATCAGCGGTGACATCACTGAGAATACAGCCTATCCATCACTAGAGATCAGTGACATCACTGAGAATACAGTCTATCCATCACTAGAGATCAGCAGTGACATCACTGAGAATACAGCCTATCCATCACTAGAGATCAGTGACATCACTAAGAATACAGCCTATCCATCACTAGAGATCAGTGACATCACTGAGAATACAGCCTATCCATCACTAGAGATCAGTGAGATCACTGAGAATACAGCCTATCCATCACTAGAGATCAGCGGTGACATCACTGAGAATACATCCTATCCATCACTAGAGATCAGTGACATCACTGAGAATACAGCCTATCCATCACTAGAGATCAGCAGTGACATCACTGAGAATACAGCCTATCCATCACTAGAGATCAGTGACATCACTGAGAATACAGCCTATCCATCACCAGAGATCAGCAGTGACATCACTGAGAATACAACCTATCCATCACTAGAGATCAGCGGTGACATCACTAAGAATACAGCCTATCCATCACTAGAGATCAGTGACATCACTGAGAATACAGCCTATCCATCACTAGAGATCAGTGACATCACTGAGAATACAGCCTATCCATCACTAGAGATCAGCGGTGACATCACTGAGAATACAGCCTATCCATCACTAGAGATCAGTGACATCACTGAGAATACAGCCTATCCATCACTAGAGATCAGCAGTGACATCACTGAGAATACAGCCTATCCATCACTAGAGATCAGTGACATCACTGAGAATACAGCCTATCCATCACCAGAGATCAGCAGTGACATCACTGAGAATACAACCTATCCATCACTAGAGATCAGCGGTGACATCACTAAGAATACAGCCTATCCATCACTAGAGATCAGTGACATCACTAAGAATACAGCCTATCCATCACTAGAGATCAGCAGTGACATCACTGAGAATATAGCCTATCCATCACTAGAGATCAGCAGTGACATCACTACGAATACAGCCTATCCATCACTAGAGATCAGCAGTGACATCACTGAGAATACAGCCTATCCATCACTAGAGATCAGCGGTGACATCACTGAGAATACAGCCTATCCATCACTAGAGATCAGCGGTGACATCACTGAGAATACAGCCTATCCATCACTAGAGATCAGCAGTGACATCACTGAGAATACAACCTATCCATTACAGCGGTTATGTCACTGTTCTCCTGACTCTCTTGCACCAATGTTGCAGATTTTTGAGTCCTGGACTCCTTGCAGTCTATAGACGTCCCAGTAGTCAGTGACCTGGATACCAGTCCGCCCCTGTGATTCCTGCCCCCCCCCCCCCCCTATCTTCCTTTACATCAGACCCAGTTTGGACAATGGTCGCGTCTGATCAGTTTTATGTCACAAAACAATGAGACCTCAGTGGGAAGAGGAAGGGGCGGGGGAGGGGGAGGCCTGGGGGGCAAGAGGAACCAGCATGGCATCAAACAACTACTAAACAACAAACCCCCACAGGAGAGAAGACAAAGGGTCCGGCACCCCCCAGGGGGACTCAGCGGGTCACATGACTGGACTGTCCACAACTATCACCCGTCTGTGAATGAGGCGGATACACAGAGCGGACTCTGGAGGGGCCACACAGCTCAGGACATTGTGATGTATATATACACACTCAGCGGCCACTTTATTAGGTACACCATGCTAGTAACGGGTTGGACCCCCTTTTGCCTTCAGAACTGCCTCAATTCTTGGTGGCATAGATACAACAAGGTGCTGGAAGCTTCCTCAGAGATTTTGGTCCATAGTGACATGATGACATCACACAGTTGCCGCAGATTTGTCGGCTGCACATCCATGATGCCAATCTCCCATTCCACCACATCCCAAAGATGCTCTATTGGATTGAGATCTGGTGACTGTGGAGGCCATTGGAGTACAGTGACCTCATTGTCATGTTCAAGAAACCAGTCTGAGATGATTCTAGCTTTATGACATGGCGCATTATCCTGCTGAAAGTAGCCATCAGATGTTGGGTCCATTGTGGTCATAAAGGGATGGACATGGTCAGCAACAATACTCAGGTAGGCTGTGGCGTTGCAACCATGCTCAATTGGTACCAAGGGGCCCAAAAAGTGCCAAGAAAATATTCCCCACACCATGACACCACCACCACCAGCCTGAACCGCTGATACAAGGCGGGATGGATCCATGCTTTCATGTTGTTGACGCCAAATTCTGACCCTACCATCCGAATGTCGCAGCAGAAATCGAGACTCATCAGACCAGGCAACGTTTTTCCAATCTTCTACTGTCCAATTTCGATGAGCTTGTGCAAATTGTAGCCTCAGTTTCCTGGTCTTAGCTGAGCGGAGTGGCCCCCGGTGTGGTCTTCTGCTGCTGTAGCCCATACTGTGTACTGTGCGTTCAGAGATGCTCTTCTTCCTACCTTGGTTGTAACGGTTGGCTATTTGAGTCACTGTTGCCTTTCTATCAGCTCCAACCAGTCTGCCCATTCTCCTCTGACCTCTGGCATCAACAAGGCATTTCCGCCCACAGCACTGCCGCTCACTGGATGGTTTTTCTTTTTCGGACCATTCTCTGTAAACCCTAGAGATGGTTGTGCGTGAAAATCCCAGTAGATCAGCAGTTTCTGAAATACTCAGACCAGCCCTTCTGGCACCAACAACCATGCCACGTTCAAAGGCCTCAAATCACCTTTCTTCCCCATACTGATGCTCGGTTTGAACTGCAGGAGATTGTCTTGACCATATCTACATGCCTAAATGCACTGAGTTGCCGCCATGTGATTGGCTGATTAGAAATTAAGTGGTAACGTGCAGTTGGACAGGTGTACCTAACAAAGTGGCCGGTGAGTGTATATTCTCTGATGATGTCACCAAACCTTATATATAAGACGCCAGTGATCTTATCCATCACCATGGTTACCTGGAGTTTCCCAGGTGGGGGCCATTCCCTTGGCCATAGTGATGGGAGGGTGATGGGATAGAGAGAGGCTGAGGTGTCCGTAGACATTTTGGATTCTCGGAATGTTTTTGAATTTCTGTAACTTCTCTGTTGGACACAGAATAATGTTCAATCCCATAGAAAGTTCTGGAGCAGGAGATTAGGGGATGGAGCAGCGGTCGGTGACTGTGCAGGTGTGGGAGACAGCGCAGCACTCTATTGTGTCTGGACCGTGCGTTTCACCAGGGAGTCCTGTGTGTAGTGACCTCTAATAATCCGGCACTATTACCAGGAGTCCTGTGTGTAGTGACCTCTAATAATCCGGCACTATTACCAGGAGTCCTGTGTGTAGTGACCTCTAATAATCCGGCACTATTACCAGGAGTCCTGTGTGTAGTGACCTCTAATAATCCGGCACTATTACCAGGAGTCCTGTGTGTAGTGACCTCTAATAATCCGGCACTATTACCAGGAGTCCTGTGTGTAGTGACCTCTAATAATCCGGCACTATTACCAGGAGTCCTGTGTGTAGTGACCTCTAATAATCCGGCACTATTACCAGGAGTCGTGTGTGTAGTGACCTCTAATAATCCGGTACTATTACCAGGAGTCCTGTGTGTAGTGACCTCTAATAATCCGGCACTATTACCAGGAGTCCTGTGTGTAGTGACCTCTAATAATCCGGCACTATTACCAGGAGTCCTGTGTGCAGTGACCTCTAATAATCCGGCACTATTACCAGGAGTCCTGTGTGTAGTGACCTCTAATAATCTGGCACTATTACCAGGAGTCCTGTGTGCGGTGACCTCTAATAATCCGGCACTATTACCAGGAGTCCTGTGTGCGGTGACCTCTAATAATCCGGCACTATTCCCAGATTACCGAGGAGTCCTGTGTGTAGTGTCCTCCAATAATCCGGCACTGTTACTAGATTACCAGGAGTCCTGTGTGTAGTGACCTCTAATAATCCGGTACTATTACCAGGAGTCCTGTGTGTAGTGTCCTCCAATAATCCGGCACTGTTACTAGATTACCAGGAGTCCTGTGTGTAGTGACCTCTAATAATCCGGTACTATTACCAGGAGTCCTGTGTGTAGTGACCTCTAATAATCCGGCACTATTACCAGGAGTCCTGTGTGCGATGACCTCTAATAATCCGGCACTATTACCAGGAGTCCTGTGTGTAGTGACCTCTAATAATCCGGCACTATTATCAGGAGTCCTGTGTGTAGTGACCTCTAATAATCCGGCACTGTTACCAGGAGTCCTGTGTGTAGTGACCTCTAATAATCCGGCACTATTACCAGATTACCGGGGAGTCCTGTGTGTAGTGTCCTCCAATAATCCGGCACTGTTACCAGATTACCAGGAGTTCTGTGTGTAGTGACCTCTAATAATCCGGCACTATTACCAGGAGTCCTGTGTGCGGTGACCTCTAATAATCCGGCACTATTCCCAGATTACCGAGGAGTCCTGTGTGTAGTGTCCTCCAATAATCCGGCACTGTTACCAGATTACCAGGAGTCCTGTGTGTAGTGTCCTCCAATAATCCGGCACTGTTACCAGATTACCAGGAGTCCTGTGTGTAGTGACCTCTAATAATCCGGTACTATTACCAGGAGTCCTGTGTGTAGTGACCTCTAATAATCCGGCACTTTTACCAGGAGTCCTGTGTGTAGTGACCTCTAATAATCCGGCACTATTACCAGATTACCGGGGAGTCCTGTGTGCAGTGCATGGTTTTCTGGACTATAAGATGGCTCTATATATAGATGAGAGGAAGGTGAAGCTATATACACATATACACACGTTCTATATACTGGTGACTGCCGTCTCCGGGATTAAGAAAATCAGATGCAAATCTCAAAGAAAATCACCGGATCATCACCCAACGCACCGGAACGCTATAGTGATCTATGAGGTCATAGAATACAGAATACGGGGAGGTATCGCTATGATGGTGTCACATTATACCAATGCTGGCAAAGCGGAAAAACTGGTAAAGCCGAGCGGCCGTGACCCAGATACATTGGTGACCGCCCTGAATGTGACCCGGTGTCTGGGATCTGCAGAGCTCCATGTAGTCTGGTTGGTGAATCACACTACTGTTCTCTGTTGTCAGCCAGGAAAGAGACAGAAGATTAGGGGATTCCATATGTATAAGCACCAGGCCGTCCCACCAGGCCGGGCTTCACACACCGCCGTCCTCTCATACCCCACAAGGCCGAGTTTCACACACCGCTGTCCTCTCATACCCCACCAGGACGAGCTTCACACACCGCTGTCCTCTCATACCCCACAAGGCCGAGCTTCACACACCGCTGTCCTCTCATACCCCACAAGGCCGGGCTTCACACACACCGCTGTCCTCTCATACCCCACCAGGCCGGGCTTCACACACCGCTGTCCTCTCATACCCCACCAGGCCGGGCTTCACACACCGCTGTCCTCTCATACTCCACCAGGACGAGCTTCACACACCGATGTCCTCTCATACCCCACCAGGCCGGGCTTCACACACCGCCGTCCTCTCATACCCCACCAGGCCGGGCTTCACACACCGCTGTCCTCTCATACCCCACCAGGCCGGGCTTCACACACCGCCGTCCTCTCATACCCCACCAGGCCGGGCTTCACACACCGCTGTCCTCTCATACCCCACCAGGCCGGGCTTCACACACCGCCGTCCTCTCATACCCCACCAGGCCAGGCTTCACACACCGCTGTCCTCTCATACCCCACAAGGCCGAGCTTCACACACCGCTGTTCTCTCATACCCCACAAGGCCGGGCTTCACACACACCGCTGTCCTCTCATACCCCACCAGGACGAGCTTCACACACCGCTGTCCTCTCATACCCCACCAGGACGAGCTTCACACACCGCCGTCCTCTCATACCCCACAAGGCCGAGTTTCACACACCGCTGTCCTCTCATACCCCACCAGGACGAGCTTCACACACACCGCTGTCCTCTCATACCCCACCAGGACGAGCTTCACACACACCGCTGTCCTCTCATACCCCACCAGGACGAGCTTCACACACACCGCTGTCCTCTCATACCCCACCAGGCCGGGCTTCACACACCGCTGTCCTCTCATACCCCACAAGGCCGAGCTTCATACATCGCTGTCCTCTCATACCCCACCAGGCCAGGCTTCACACACCGCCGTCCTATTATACCCCACCAGGACGAGCTTCACACACCGCCGTCCTCTCATACCCCACCAGGCCGGGCTTCACACACCGCCGTCCTCTCATACCCCACCAGGCCGGGCTTCACACACCGCTGTCCTCTCATACCCCACCAGGCCGGGCTTCACACACCGCTGTCCTCTCATACCCCACCAGGCCGGGCTTCACACACCGCCGTCCTCTCATACCCCACCAGGACGAGCTTCACACACCGCTGTCCTCTCATACCCCACCAGGCCGGGCTTCACACACCGCTGTCCTCTCATACCCCACCAGGACGAGCTTCACACACCGCTGTCCTCTCATACCCCACCAGGCCGGGCTTCACACACCGCCGTCCTCTCATACCCCACAAGGCCGAGCTTCATACACCGCTGTCCTCTCATACCCCACCAGGACGAGCTTCACACACACCGCTGTCCTCTCATACCCCACAAGGCCGGGCTTCACACACACCGCTGTCCTCTCATACCCCACCAGGCCAGGCTTCACACACCGCTGTCCTCTCATACCCCACAAGGCCGAGCTTCATACACCGCTGTCCTCTCATACCCCACCAGGCCGGGCTTCACACACCGCTGTCCTCTCATACCCCACCAGGACGAGCTTCACACACCGCCGTCCTCTCATACCCCACCAGGCCGGGCTTCACACACCGCCGTCCTCTCATACCCCACCAGGACGAGCTTCATACACCGCTGTCCTCTCATACCCCACCAGGCCAGGCTTCACACACCGCCGTCCTCTCATACCCCACCAGGACGAGCTTCACACACCGATGTCCTCTCATTACCCACCAGGACGAGCTTCACACACCGCTGTCCTCTCATACCCCACCAGGCCGGGCTTCACACACCGATGTCCTCTCATACCCCACCAGGCCGGGCTTCACACACCGATATCCTCTCATACCCCACTAGGCCTAATCTCATACACCTCCGTCCTCTCATACACCACTAGGCCGAGCTTCATACACTGCTGTTTTCTCGCACACACCGCCGGCCTCTCCCACACACACCGCCGGCCTCTCGCGCACACCGCCACCATCCTCTCATACGCTTCCCTTCGTTATTCATGGCGTGTCCTTGCCGGCATTCCCCGGTTATCTGTACACATAGCTGGAATATTTGGTTAGAGAATGCTGAGATTTACTGATATATACCGGTGCACAGTATCACAGCTGAGGGGCTTAGATACACAGCTCAGAAGACATTATCACATGCAATAGAATTAGATAC
Organism: Dendropsophus ebraccatus; assembly: GCF_027789765.1. NCBI lineage: Eukaryota > Metazoa > Chordata > Amphibia > Anura > Hylidae > Dendropsophus > Dendropsophus ebraccatus. Next base: position 7,792,772 of record NC_091466.1, on the reverse strand, counting down.
AGCAGCTCAACATACAGTATCACAGCACAGGCTTAGATACACCAGCTGAGGAGCACACAGGTGCAGAAAAATGTATACGTCCTCTGTATCTCTCCTCCTCACTATATGGCGTCACACTGTGATTCAGCCACCAGTATCACACATGATGGATTAGATACATGCTCTGTATCTCTCCTCACTATATGGTGTCACACTGTGATTCAGCCACCAGTATCACACATGATGGATTAGATACATGCTCTGTATCTCTCCTCACTATATGGCATCACACTGTGATTCAGCCACCAGTATCACACATGATGGATTAGATACATGCTCTGTATCTCTCCTCACTATATGGCGTCACACTGTGATTCAGCCACCAGTATCACACATGATGGATTAGATACATCCTCTGTATCTCTCCTCACTATATGGTGTCACACTGTGATTCAGCCACCAGTATCACACATGATGGATTAGATACATGCTCTGTATCTCTCCTCCTCACTATATGGTGTCACACTGTGATTCAGCCACCAGTATCACACATGATGGATTAGATACATCCTCTGTATCTCTCCTCACTATATGGCGTCACACTGTGATTCAGCCACCAGTATCACACATGATGGATTAGATACATCCTCTGTATCTCTCCTCACTATATGGTGTCACACTGTGATTCAGCCACCAGTATCACACATGATGGATTAGATACATCCTCCATATCTCTCCTCACTGTGATTCAGCCACCAGTATCACACATGATGGATTAGATACATCCTCCATATCTCTCCTCCTCACTATTTGGCGTCACACTGTGATTCAGCCCCAGTATCACACATGGTGGATTAGATACATTCTCTGTATCTCTCCTCCTCACTATATGGTGTCACACTGTGATTCAGCCCCAGTATCACACATGGTGGATTAGATACATCCTCCATATCTCTCCTCTCTATATGGCGTCACACTGTGATTCAGCCACCAGTATCACACATGGTGGATTAGATACATGCTCTGTATCTCTCCTCACTATATGGTGTCACACTGTGATTCAGCCACCAGTATCACACATGATGGATTAGATACATCCTCCATATCTCTCCTCACTATATGGCGTCACACTGTGATTCAGTCACCAGTATCACACATGATGGATTAGATACATGCTCTGTATCTCTCCTCCTCACTATATGGCATCACACTGTGATTCAGCCACCAGTATCGCCCAGTAATTACCAGTCTGGTTACTCATCGCTGTGTATGGTAACATGTCACCTCATCCATACGCCCCATCCTGGTGTCTACCACCTCTGCTGAGGGTCCGCTCACTCTCTCGGTCCTGGCACTGACTCACTTCCCAGTGTGTAATAGGTGTAGCCCTCACCCACCCCCCCAGCTGGAGGGACCCCCACGCGTTCTCTCCTTACACGCTGTATGTGATAAGTCCTTCACACCAGACAATGACTTTCACAACTCCACCATGACGTATCAGAGGCCCAAAAACTTTTCCATCTCCAGAAGGCGGTATACTGCTCATGCCAGCCTCTTATAATACGCAATCCAGCAAGATCTGACTATCACATGATACTGCCATATAGTACTAAGATTACAACGACACACAGAGCTTATATGAATATGATACCGCCATATAGAGCTAAGATTACACTCATATATGGATCCCATGATACCGCTATATAGTGCCAAGATTCCTCCGACATATAGAGCCTATAGATACCGCTATATAGTGCCAAGACTACACTACCATATACAGCCTATATAATAGAACCATTTGCAGCCAAAGGTTAAAATCAAACACAAGAACCCACATAACAATACCATATACTGCTATATAGTTTCCAGGAAAGAGAAGGGGCGCTGGGCAGTTCATTAGTTTGTCTTCCCTCCAAAAATTGCTCCTGATCCACAACAATGACTTTATCTGAGAGTAAGGGACGCCTTACACAGTACACACAAGGTGCACACACACACACACACACACACACGGTAGACATACACACAGTAAACCCACAGTGCACATACAGTGCACACACACAGTACACATGCACACAGTACACCCACAGTGCGCACACACTGTACACACACACACACACAGTACACACATGGTACACATACACACAGTACACCCACAGTGCACATACAGTACACACACACACAGTACACACATGGTACACATGCACACAGTACACCCACAGTGCGCACACACAGTACACACACACACACACACACACAGTACACATACACACAGTATGCACACACCCACAGTGCACATACAGTACACACACACACACACACACACAGTACACACATGGTACACATACACACAGTACACCCACAGTGCACATACAGTACACACAGTGCGCACACACACACACACAGTACACATACACACAGTACACCCACAGTGCACATACAGTACACACACACACACAGTGCACACAGTACCGCCACCCCCTCCCCCTACACTACTCTGCTGCTGAAAAGGGGAAGTTCACTGGGGTTAACCCTGTCCTGACCGCTCTCCCGGATACAGTAACATAAGGGGTTTCTCCTGTAACAGTACATGGGTGCTGAAGATCAAGACTATCAGTACGGATAGGAGGTCGCTCTGCTCTGGATCTGTAATAGTCTAGAACAGACTGTAATAATCTAGAACGCAGTACTGCAGACTGTAGGAACCCAGAACACAATACTGCAGACTGTAATAACAGGAGCTCCATGTATCTCAGTTATCGGGACGCACAGATGTCGGGGAGCTGCACCAGCTCCATCAGCTTCCTCACCGCTGGCCGGGACAATGCTCCGATATCTCACCGCAGCTTCCTGACATCTGACACATGACTGTCCGCAGAATAGTGATGTCATATTACTGACAGCCTGACAACTCAGGAGACGACCAGCAAACCTGACAAGCCAGGGGACCAGGATCCAACCTGACAACCCAGGAGACGGGCAACTAACCTGACAACCCAGAGGACCAGCATCTAACCCGACAATCCAGGGGACCAGGATCCAACCTAAAAACCCAGGGGACCAGGATCCAACCTGACAATCGAGAGGACCAGGATCCAACCTGACCACCCAGGAGACGGGCAACTAACCTGACAACCAAGAGGACCAGGATCTAACCTGACAAGCCAGGGAATCAGGATGTAACCCGATAGCCCAGGGGATCACTACTCAACCTGACAACTCAGAGGTTTATCATTTAGCCTGACAATCTTTACCCAGTTGTGTCACCTGATCTGACAACCCAAGAAATCACCCAGCCTGTCAATACAAGAGCACATCATCTATCCTGACACCCTGGAGCGCCATCGTCTATCCTGACACCCTGGAGCGCCATCGTCTATCCTGACACCCTGGAGCGCCATCGTCTATCCTGACACCCTGGAGCGCCATCGTCTATCCTGACACCCTGGAGCGCCATCGTCTATCCTGACACCCTGGAGCGCCATCGTCTATCCTGACACCCTGGAGCGCCATCGTCTATCCTGACACCCTGGAGCGCCATCGTCTATCCTGACACCCTGGAGCGCCATCGTCTATCCTGACACCCTGGAGCGCCATCTATCCTGACACCCTGGAGCGCCATCTATCCTGACACCCTGGAGCGCCATCGTCTATCCTGACACCCTGGAGCGCCATCGTCTATCCTGACACCCTGGAGCGCCATCGTCTATCCTGACACCCTGGAGCGCCATCGTCTATCCTGACACCCTGGAGCGCCATCGTCTATCCTGACACCCTGGAGCGCCATCGTCTATCCTGACACCCTGGAGCGCCATCGTCTATCCTGACACCCTGGAGCGCCATCGTCTATCCTGACACCCTGGAGCGCCATTGTCTATCCTGACACCCTGGAGCGCCATCCTCACAGCTGTCCAGTGGTGGTCTTGGTTATATAACAGCTGGGACCCCCAGCACCTACGGATCTCACTGCACAGTATATACCGTATACTTTCTACCCCAGAGCTGCTGAGTAACTTGTTAGCGGATTCCCCTGATTCAGATGCTGCTTCTTGTAGCCGTCAATTGTGAATGCAGCGATTAACCCCGCGACCACCATCAGACCCCCCGCCGGGGGAGCTGACAACAAAGGAGGTCCCCAGACTCCGGTGCCTGCCTCCTCCGCCACATGACGGACTCTTCCCGCACATGGTGTGCAGGAAACCACTCATCTCTTTGGGGGATTTCGCCGAGTTGCTGCCACATGGCATGAGAGGCGGGCAGGTAAAGCATGGGCGGAAGACCCCGCGGAGTGAACGAATCCGCCACATCCCACCTGATAGACCCTATAGGGAGGGCGTTGTACCCTCTGGGCATGGTGCCTTGTCTGAACCTCCGCCGGGCATGGTGCCTTGTCTGTACCCCTCCGGCAGTGACAGATGGTAACTGTGACCCTGGGTGAACAATGGAGCAGGAGACGGAATCCCCCTCCCCATACGCCAAGTGCATCCCTACCCGCAGCAGTGACAACCCCGGAGACAATGGAGCACTGACCTTCAAGGCGATCTCCTTTGAGCGGTCGGTGCGAGCTTTGGAGAAGGGCTCTATCCGAGACATATCCTCCTGAGGCGGCGGTGGGATCGGGGCGGCTCCTCTCTGTGCCCCCCTCTATGAGTTTCGCTACCTCCTGCCCAGAGAGATGGAGCTCACACACTGCTGCCAGGGCGCATCGACTCACAGGAAGTCACAGGCTGCTCAGAGATTCAAAACCAAACCCTCCACCCCCGGCTCCCAAACCCGTCCATCCCATCCCAGCCGAGGGGGGGAGGGGGGGAGGCCGCTGCCGCAAACTGCAGCTGTTGTGGACTATTATTCCTCCATTAACCCTCTAGAGATGACAAAGTGAGTGGTGGCGGCACACAAGGCGCTGCTTGTCTCTGCAGAACTATCACCTCCGGGCCGGCCGCAACGTCCCTGGATACGACACATAGAGCAACGTAAAAAGCACTGCGCTAAAATAGTAAAACACTGTATACAAACCCAATAGTATAATAGTATAACACTGTGTATAAACCCAACAATATAATAGTATAACACTGAACACAATCCCAACAATATAATGGTACAACACTGTGTATAAACCCAACAATATAATAGTATAACACTGTGTATAAACCCAACAATATAATAGTATAACACTATATATAAACCCAATGGTATAATAGTATAACACTGTATATAAACCCAACGATATAATAACACTGAACACTATCCCAAAGATATAATAGTATAACACTGTGTATAAACCCAATGGTATAATAGTATAACACTGTATATAAACCCAATGGTATAATAGTATAACACTGAACACAAACCCAACGATATAATAGTATAACACTGTGTATAAACCCAACGATATAATAGTATAACACTGTGTATAAACCACACAATATAATAGTATAACACTGTGTATAAACCTAATATAATAGTATAACACTGACTGAACACAAACCCAACAATATAATAGTATAACACTGTATATAAACCCAATGGTATAATATACTACAAAGTAAAAAAGCACAGCGCTAGAATAATATAGCACTGTCTATAAACCAAACGCTATAATAGTATAACACTGTATACAAACCACACAATATAATATAACACTGTTTATAAACCCAACACTCGGCTGAGTGTTCATGTATATGGGGGCAGGAGAGATAGCTGTCAGCTGAGTGATCATGTATATGGGGGTCAGGAGAGATAGCTGTCGGCTGAGTGTACATGTATATGGGGGGGTCAGGAGAGATAGCTGTAGGCTGAGTGTACATGTATATGGGGGGTCAGGAGAGATAGCTGTCGGCTGAGTGTACATGTATATGGGGGGGGGTCAGGAGAGATAGCTGTCGGCTGAGTGTACATGTGTATGGGGGGTCAGGAGAGATAGCTGTCGGCTGAGTGTACATGTATATGGGGGGTCAGGAGAGATAGCTGTCGGCTGAGTGTACATGTATATGGGGGTCAGGAGAGATAGCTGTCAGCTGAGTGTACATGTATATGGGGGGTCAGGAGAGATAGCTGTCAGCTGAGTGTACATGTATATGGGGGGTCAGGAGAGATAGCTGTCGGCTGAGTGTACATGTATATGGGGGCAGGAGAGATAGCTGTCGGCTGAGTGTACATGTATATGGGGGGTCAGGAGAGATAGCTGTCGGCTGAGTGTACATGTATATGGGGGCAGGAGAGATAGCTGTCGGCTGAGTGTACATGTATATGGGGGGTCAGGAGAGATAGCTGTCGGCTGAGTGTACATGTATATGGGGGTCAGGAGAGATAGCTGTCGGCTGAGTGTACATGTATATAGGGGGGGGTCAGGAGAGATAGCTGTCGGCTGAGTGTACATGTATATGGGGGGGGGGGTCAGGAGAGATAGCTGTCGGCTGAGTGTACATGTATATGGGGGGTCAGGAGAGATAGCTGTCAGCTGAGTGTACATGTATATGCGGGTCAGGAGAGATAGCTGTCAGCTGAGTGTACATGTATATGCGGGTCAGGAGAGATAGCTGTCGGCTGAGTGTACATGTATATGGGGGGTCAGGAGAGATAGCTGTCAGCTGAGTGTACATGTATATGCGGGTCAGGAGAGATAGCTGTCGGCTGAGTGTACATGTATATGGGGGTCAGGAGAGAGCTGTCAGCTGAGTGTACATGTATATGGGGGGTCAGGAGAGATAGCTGTCGGCTGAGTGTACATGTATATGGGGGTCAGGAGAGATAGCTGTCGGCTGAGTGTACATGTATATGGGGGGTCAGGAGAGATAGCTGTCGGCTGAGTGTACATGTATATGGGGGTCAGGAGAGATAGCTGTCAGCTGAGTGTACATGTATATGGGGGGGGGGGGTCAGGAGAGATAGCTGTCAGCTGAGTGTACATGTATATGGGGGGTCAGGAGAGATAGCTGTCGGCTGAGTGTACATGTATATGGGGGCAGGAGAGATAGCTGTCGGCTGAGTGTACATGTATATGGGGGGGTCAGGAGAGATAGCTGTCGGCTGAGTGTACATGTATATGGGGGCAGGAGAGATAGCTGTAGGCTGAGTGTACATGTATATGGGGGGTCAGGAGAGATAGCTGTCGGCTGAGTGTACATGTATATGGGGGGTCAGGAGAGATAGCTGTCGGCTGAGTGTACATGTATATGGGGGGGGGGGGGGGCCTTTGGGCGTCACTTTATTTCTGATGTCACACATACAATACTCCTGATGTCACACATACAATATTCCTGATGTCACACATACAATATTCCTGATGTCACACATACAATACTCCTGATGTCATATATACAATACTCCTGATGTCACACATATAATGTTCCTGATGTCACATATACAATACTCCTGATGTCACACATATAATGTTCCTGATGTCACACATACAATACTCCTGATGTCACACATACAATATTCCTGATGTCACACATACAATATTCCTGATGTCACACATACAATATTCCTGATGTCACACATACAATATTCCTGATGTCACACATACAATATTCCGGGTAACCTCTCTGGTACCGTCCTGTCCTCTGTCCCTGTGACACCAGTGTGGCTGTACACTGCTGCCCCCTACAGGTGCTGTGCCTCATACAACCCCACATGTCAGTGACCCCACAGCTGTGGCAGATCTCTGAGGCACTGACAGGTCATGCTGGCATCTGTAGTTCTCTGGTGTATAGTGAGCAGTGTCCGCCCCTCCCTCACCTGTCTCCTCTGTGTAATTCCTGGAGGTCACCGCTCAGCGGCCCGTCACCTGCTGCCACCAGATCCAACCGGACCGGCCAACGCATGACATCACCAGTGTGCGATACTGGCTGCGGAGCCTGTCGTGTGTTACCGGCTGCCGAGACACGTATCTTAGGCTGTCATGTGTTACCGGCAGCCGAGACACATATCTTAGCCTGTCGTGTGTTACCGGCTGCCGAGCCACATATCTAAGCCTGTCATGTGTGATACCGTCTGCTGAGCCACGTATCTAAGCCTGTCATGTGTGATACCGTCTGCTGAGCCACGTATCTAAGCCTGTCATGTGTCATATTGACTGCTGAGCCATATATCTAAGCCTGTCATGTGTGTTACCGACTACTGAGCCATATATCTAAGCCTGTTGTGTGTCATACAAACTGCTGAGCTGGGTATCTAAGCCTATCATGTGTGATACTGTCTGCTGAGTCAGATATCTATAATCTAAATAGCTAACCCTAAGGCTGCATTCACACATGCCGTAAAATTGTGGTCGCGGATATCTAACATATATTTAACTGCTGTATCTAATCCTACCATGTGAGATACTGTCTGCGGAGCTGATGTACCCAAGCTTGTCATGTGCGATACTGTCTGTTGAGCTGCTGTATCTAAGCCTATCGTGTATGATTTTGATTGCTGTAACTAATCTTACCCAGTGTGATCTGGTCATCTGTATCTAATCTTGGCAGGTTTGATACTGACTGCCAATCCACATGATGTGACCATCATATGTACTGTGCTGCTGAGCTGCGTATCTAATGTTATCATGTGTGATACAGTCTGCTTCTCCATGTATCTTATGCCATATACTTTCTGCTGTATCTAAGCCTAACATGTGTGATACTGTGCTGCTGTATCTAAGCCTAACATGTGTAGTACTGTGCTGCTGTATCTAAGCCTAATATGTGTGATACTGTGCTGCTGTATCTAAGCCTAACATGTGTGATACTGTGCTGCTGTATCTAAGCCTAACATGTGTAATACTGTGTTGCTGTATCTAAACTCATCACATGTGATACTTCTGCTGCATCTAAACCTATTATGTGTGATACAGTCTGTAGTATCTAAGCTCATTATGTGTGATACAGCCTCATATTACTGCAGGTTATAATCTGAGCGGTGTTGTGTGGTGCTGACCCTGCGGGGTGACGGGCCGGACGCGATTGGCAGTGACATGTTCACCGGGCCAGGGTCTTATATAAACACCACCGCTCCCGCCATAGAAATAACCTCAGCGTCAGCAGCCGGGAGACGAGGCGCGACTAACCAGAAGAGGCAGCGAGGTCAGAGGAGGCCATAACCCCGCCGCTCCTCCCATCTCTGCTCGCTGTCAGGGAATGGAAACTTTACCTACATGACATCTGACAGGCTGGTTGCTATGGATTCACTGCCTGACAACCAGGCACTTAGTCCTTAGCAACCGGTCTGACTGAGATTCTAGAAGGTGTAAGTCCAGTTCTTCTCCGCTATATTTACCATAGGGTAGGTAGAGGGCCCCTTTAATGGTTTATATGTGTTGGATACGACAGCGGCTGCAGGGAGTACACTGTATGATGATGGCGCATGAGGCGCGGCCAGGGACACGGCGGCCTCCGCGTTTACTCCGATGGTAAAATCCAGTGATGACACATTGTGACGACACCGAGGACCGCAGCTCTGTAACAACACGGGCCTGTTTACATATAGACACCGGTGTACAGGGAAGATGGCCACCCCCTGCACCCCTCACTGGGATATCAGTGACCCCATGAGGAGGCTTCATATGTGATACGGGAGCCGCTGTGGGAACTGGGTCCCCGTATCATATGGCGGCCATGTTCTTATCACCACTTGTGTTTGTGTAGCTGGCAGCGGCCCCAACCCTGGAGAGAAGATAACACGGGTCAGCCAGAGTGTAAAGGGGGCACCCGACCAAGACAGCGGAGGAGAGACAATAGAGGCCGGCCTCCGTTACAGAACAGCCAGGGGCCGGCCTCCATTACAGAACAGATGACCAGAGGATGGCCTCCGTTACAGAACAGCCAGGGGCCGGCCTCCATTACAGAACAGATGACCAGAGGATGGCCTCCACTACAGAACAGCCAGGGGCCAGCCTCCATTACAGAACAGATGACCAGAGGATGGCCTCCACTACAGAACAGCCAGGGGCCGGCCTCCATTACAGAACAGATGACCAGAGGATGGCCTCCACTACAGAACAGCCAGGGGCCAGCCTCCATTACAGAACAGATGACCAGAGGATGGCCTCCGTTACAGAACAGCCAGGGGCCGGGAAAGGATGGCCTCTGTCAAAACATAGATGAGGCCAGCCTCCCTTACAGAACAGGGAGAGGACTGCCTGCCTCATAGAAGAAAAGACAAGAGAGACCAGCCTCCATCAGAGAATAGGGGATAATGGGCTAGCCTCTGTTACAGTACAGGGAGGAGAGGCCAGCCTCCACCTGAGAATATGGAGAGGCCAGCCTCCATCACAGAACAGGAGATGAAAGACTGGCCCCCATCAAAGACCAAGAGATGAAAGAATGGCCTCCATTAGAACACAGGAGATGAAAGGCCAGCCTCCATTAGAGAACAGAAGACAACAGGACAAAAAAGGCTGGCCTTTATCAGAACACAAAGACATTAAGTAGGCCTCCATCAAGGCACAAGAAAGACGACAGAGAGGCCTCCATCAAAACAGGAGACATGAGGCCAGCCTCCACCAAAACACAGCAGATAAGAGAGGCCAGCCCTCACCAGAGAACAGCATATAAGAGAGGCCAGCCCTCACCAGAGAACAGAAGACAAGAGAGGCCAGCCTCCACCACAGAAAACAAGACAAAAGAGGCCGGCCTCCACCAGAGAACAGAAGACAAGAGAGGCCAGCCTCCACCATAAAAACAGAAGACAAGAGAGGCCGGCCTCCACCAGAGAACAGAAGACAAAAGGATGGCAACCACCAGAGGCTGGCCTCCAGCGGACAGGGGAGGCACATGCTCCCATCAGATGATGATTGGTGGGGGCTCCGGGAGGTCAGGTCGGCTCTCCTCCGCCTGGTGTCTGGGTCACTGGGTTCAGCCCTGGGTGGGGGTTGTTCCCAGATCTGGGCAGACACAGAGGGGGGCGCTCACACACCGCAGCCCCTCTATTCTGGCAGCTCTCACAGTATGAAATCACAGAAGTGCAGCTAATTATAGAGTGTGAGGAAGCCGCCTCCACCCACAGCCGGTATAGCAGAGCCGAGCGCAGCACACACACAGCTCTGCAGTGCCAGGAGCGAGCGCAGCACACACACAGCCTGTATAGCAGAGCCAGGAGCGAGCGCAGCACACACACAGCCTGTATAGCAGAGCCAGGAGCGAGCACAGCACACACACAGCCTGTATAGCAGAGCCAAGGGCAGCACACACACAGTTCTGCAGTGCCAGGAGTGAGCGCAGCACACACACAGCCTGTATAGCAGAGCCAGGAGCGAGCGCAGCACACACACAGCCTGTATAGCAGAGCCAGGAGCGAGCGCAGCACACACACACAGCCTGTATAGCAGAGCCAAGGGCAGCACACACACAGCTCTGCAGTGCCAGGAGTGAGCGCAGCACACACACAGCCTGTATAGCAGAGCCAGGAGCGAGCGCAGCACACACACAGCCTGTATAGCAGAGCCAAGGGCAGCACACACACAGTTCTGCAGTGCCAGGAGTGAGCGCAGCACACACACAGCTCTCGTCACAAGAGCTTACAATCTAAAGGTCCTATAACAATCATACAATATATACCTCCCTAACAGTATATCCCAATATCTTCTCCCCAGTATATACCAGTATCTCCCCCCCCAGTATATACCAGTATCTCCCCCCCAGTATATACCAGTATCTCCCCTCCAGTATATACTAGTATTTCCCCTCCAGTATATACCAGTATCTCCCCTCCAGCATATACCAGTATCTCCCCCCCAGTATATACCAGTATCTCCCCCCCCAGTATATACCAGTATCTCCCCTCCAGCATATACCAGTATCTCCCCTCCAGTATATACTAGTATCTACCCCCAGTATTACCAGTATCTTCCCCCCAGTATATACCAGTATCTCCCCTCCAGTATTACCAGTATCTTCCCCTCCAGTATATACCAATATCTCCCCTCCAGTATATACCAATATCTCCCCTCCAGTATATACCAATATCTCCCCTCCAGTATATACCAGTATCTCCCCTCCAGTATATACCAGTATCTACCCCCCAGTATATACCAGTATCTCCCCTCCAGTATATACCAGTATCTCCCCTCCAGTATATACCAGTATCTCCCCTCCAGTATATACCAGTATCTCCCCTCCAGTATATACCAGTATCTCCCCTCCAGTATATACCAGTATCTCCCCTCCAGTATATACCAGTATCTCCCCTCCAGTATATACCAATATCTCCCCTCCAGTATATACCAATATCTCCCCTCCAGTATATACCAATATCTCCCCTCCAGTATATACCAATATCTCCCCCCAGTATATACCAGTATCTTCCCTCAGTATATACCGGTATCTTCCCACCAGTATATACCAGTATCTCCCCTGCAGTATATACCAGTATCTCCCCTCATCAGGTTCCTTCCTCCTCCCTCTCACCGCACCACAATCATACCGCCCGCCCCTGTACCCCTTCTTCATGTACCCCTCCCCACCACACCTACCCCCGCTCTATAACAGATCTCACAGATTCCCCCCATACCCAGGAGCTGTCCCGTCTATGACCCTCCTGCCCAGCTATCACCCAACCCCCATTACCCCTCCCTCACTCCATCCACCTCACCCCCTGCCCACCTCCCCCATTACCCCTCACTCACTCCATCCACCTCACCCCCTGCCCACCTCCCCCATTACCCCTCACTCACTCCATCCACCTCACCCCCTGCCCACCTCCCCCATTACCCCTCACTCACTCCATCCACCTCACCCCCTGCCCACCTCCCCCATTACCCCTCACTCACTCCATCCACCTCACCCCCTGCCCACCTCCCCCATTACCCCTCACTCACTCCATCCACCTCACCCTCTGCCCACCTCCCCCATTACCCCTCACTCCATCCACCTCACCCTCTGCCCACCTCCCCCATTACCCCTCACTCCATCCACCTCACCCCCTGCCCACCTCCCCCATTACCCCTCACTCACTCCATCCACCTCACCCCCTGCCCACCTCCCCCATTACCCCTCACTCACTCCATCCACCTCACCCCCTGCCCACCTCCCCCATTACCCCTCACTCACTCCATCCACCTCACCCCCCGCCCACCTCCCCCATTACCCCTCACTCACTCCATCCACCTCACCCCCTGCCCACCTCCCCCATTACCCCTCACTCACTCCATCCACCTCACCCTCTGCCCACCTCCCCCATTACCCCTCACTCCATCCACCTCACCCTCTGCCCACCTCCCCCATTACCCCTCACTCCATCCACGTCACCCCCTGCCCACCTCCCCCATTACCCCTTCCTCACTCCATCCCCCTCACCCCCTGCCCACCTCCCCCATTACCCCTCCCTCACTCCATCCACGTCACCCCCTGCCCACCTCCCCCATTACCCCTCACTCCATTCACGTCACCCCCTGCCCACCTCCCCCATTACCCCTCACTCCATCCATGTCACCCCCCTGCCCACCTCCCCTATTACCCCTCACTCCATCCACCACACCCCCCTTCCCACCTCCCCCATTACCCCTTCCTCACTCCATCCACATAACCCCCCTGCCCACCTCCCCCATTACCCCTCACTCACTCCATCCACCTCACCCCCCTGCCCACCTCCCCCATTACCCCTCACTCCATTCACATCACCCCCTGCCCACCTCCCCCATTACCCCTCACTCCATCCACATCACCCCCTGTCCACCTCCCCCATTACCCCTCACTCCATCCACGTCACCCCCCTGCCCACCTCCCCCATTACCCCTCACTCCATCCATGTCACCCCCCTGCCCACCTCCCCTATTACCCCTCACTCCATCCACCTCACCCCCCTGCCCACCTCCCCCATTACCCCTCACTCCATCCACCTCACCCCCCTGCCCACCTCCCCCATTACCCCTCACTCCATCCACCTCACCCCCCTGCCCACCTCCCCCATTACCCCTCACTCCATCCACCTCACCCCCCTGTCCACCTCCCCCATTACCCCTCACTCCATCCACGTCACCCCCTGCCCACCTCCCCTATTACCCCTCACTCCATCCACCACACCCCCCTTCCCACCTCCCCCATTACCCCTCACTCACTCCACCCCCCTCACCCCCCTGCCCACCTCCCCCATTACCCCTCACTCACTCCATCCACCTCACCCCCCTGCCCACCTCCCCCATTACCCCTCACTCCATCCACCTCACCCCCCTGCCCACCTCCCCCATTACCCCTCACTCCATCCACCTTCTCCCCCCTGCCCACCTACCCCATTACCCCTCACTCCATCCACCTCACCCCCCTGCCCACCTCCCCCATTACCCCTCACTCCATCCACGTCACCCCCTGCCCACCTCCCCCATTACCCCTCACTGACTCCATCCACCTCACCCCCCTGCCCACCTCCCCCATTACCCCTCACTCCATCCACCTCACCCCCCTGCCCACCTCCCCCATTACCCCTCACTCCATCCACCTCACCCCCCTGCCCACCTCCCCCATTACCCCTCACTCCATCCACATCACCCCCCTGCCCACCTCCCCCATTACCCCTCACTCCATCCACATCACCCCCCTGCCCACCTCTCCCCGTTGTCTGGCAATGGAAAAACACACATTATCCTGAGACTTCCATAGCAACCAACTATGTGGGAACAGGTAGACGGCAGGGGGGATACACTGGGAGAGGCAGATCCATTGGGGGGGGGGGGGGGGATACACTGGGAGAGGCAGATCCATTGGGGGGGGGGGGGGGATACACTGGGAGAGGCAGATCCATCAGGGGTAAATATAATGCTGGGAACCGATAATACCTGGAAGCTAAAAATACAGGAAACAGCAAAGAGAAGAAGAGGAAGAGAGGTTACAGGACAGAGCAGCCATGACAGGTTATTTATACATCAACCATGCACTTCACAGCTTCATAATCCCATAATTACACAAAGAACTGCGAAACACGTCGGCTGCGGAGCCTGTAGTGGGACTGGTGGAGGTGACAGCACTGAATACATAGGTGCACAGTTGTGAAACACGTCGGCTGCGGAGCCTGTAGTTGTATTGGTGGAGGTGACAGCACTGAATACATAGGTGCACAGTTGTGAAACGCGTTGGCTGCGGAGCCTGTAGTTGTATTGGTGGAGGTGACAGCACTGAATACATAGGTGCACAGTCGTGAAACATGTTGGCTGCGGAGCCTGTAGTTGTATTGGTGGAGGTGACAGCACTGAATACATAGGTGCATAGTCGTGAAACACGTCGGCTGCGGAGCCTGTAGTGGGACTGGTGGAGGTGACAGCACTGAATACACAGGTGCACAGTCATGAAACGCGTCGGATACACATGACAGATAACGCGCTGAGGAGTGTGTCCACATTCTATATCTGTAAAGCCCTGAAACGCGTCGGTGACCCAAAACAAGTAATGGCGCATCACAGATTCATCCCTGTATACAACTATCATTTATACAGAGCAGAGAGTAAGAGCTGCCAAGTAGAGAGGCTGTGAAATGCGTCGGTGTCCTGTCAATATAAAAACATTGGGGGGGAGGGCTGTACAAGCCTTAGCTGACACCAGGACCCCCATAATGTGCACCCCAGGATAGGCTTAGATACCCGCCTCAGCAGTGTCATATATGATAGGCTTAGATACCCAGCTGGGTTAGATACTCTGTGTGGAGGCAGTGGAGGATGTGAGGCTATCAGTGATCAGTGACAGCGGGGGAGGGGAGAGGATCTGTCATCCCGGTGGAGGAGGAAGCGCCTCACGTCCTGTGTCCCCCGATCTGCTTCCTCCAGCCTGTGACTGTGCTGCCGAGATACAAGATGGGGGTCCGGGGGGGCCAGGGAGGGCCGATACATCCATGAATATACAGATACATCCCCACCAATGTGATATCAGCCGCATCCAGCCAGGAGGATGAGGGGAGTAGTATCATCCTGTGTAGGGATGGTCCGAAACTGCCGAGGTTCGGGTTCGTATGAACCCAAACTCTCGGCATCAGATTCCCGCTGTCTGGCCGCTCCGTGCAGCGGGTGGATACAGCGGGAGGACCGCCTGGAAAACTGGGATACAGCCTATGGCTATGGCTGTATCCACCCTCTCCACGGAGCCGGCAGACAGCGGGAATCATCGCCCAGAGTTCGGGTTTGTACGAACCCGAACCAAACTCTGTTCGGACCATCCCTAATCCTGTGTATAGGGATATATCCTGTATTACACCCCTGACCTGCAGAACATCGCTCTGTCCTCTCTACCTCCTGATACATAGTGATATATCCTGCAGAGTATTACACCCCTGACCTGCAGAACATCGCTGTCCTCTCTACCTCCTGATACATAGTGATATATCCTGCAGAGTATTACACCCCTGACCTGCAGAACATCGCTCTGTCCTCTCCTTCTCCTGATACATAGTGATATATCCTGTATTACACCCCTGACCTGCAGAACATCGCTCTGTCCTCTCTACCTCCTGATACATAGTGATATATCCTGCAGAGTATTACACCCCTGACCTGCAGAACATCGCTCTGTCCTCTCTACCTCCTGATACATCTTGCAGATTATTACACCCCTGACCCCTCTGCAGACTATTGCTCTGTCCCTCGTGTACAGTGAGTCACAGTCTGGCTCCGGCCTCACTCCTGCCCTGGCAGGAAATGGCAGATCTCTATGCTGCGGCTGATGCAACTCTCCTCAATCCTGCTGACAGAGGGGAGGGGGGGACCCCCTGTACACCGGACCCCCACCCTGCTGCCTCCTTTATATGGGGGGACTTTAAATACTCAGAATAATCTAGTCAGTGCTCCAGAGCTCCCCCATAGATCCCAAGCCCCAGTGTACCCCGAGTGTCAGTGTGTCACTCTCCTGTACCCCAGAGTCAGCGTCCCCCGTACACCCCACCGTATACAGCTGCCGGGGATGTGGATTTTCCTACCTTACTTTTCCCTCCTGAAATCTTCCTGATAAAACTCAGGGTTCTCTCGAAGCGGGATTCCTCCTTGTTCCTGTTCTCCTTCTCATCAGTCTCCAAAACATCAAACTCCCCGCAGCTGACAGCGCTTAACCTGGGGAGAGCACACAGAGAACGGACGGTCAGCACGGCCAGGAACATGGCTGCCCCCACATTACATGACAGAGGGGTTAATCCAACATGGCTGCCGCCATATTACAGCACAGAGGGGTTAATCCAACATGGCTGCCGCCATATTACAGCACAGAGGGGTTAATCCAACATGGCTGCCGCCATATTACAGGACTGGGAGTCCAAGGAAAGGGCTGGGAGCTCTGAGCCAAGAGCAAAAAGAGAGACAGATAGTGGCTGATTCCAGAGAACACAACCTGCTGATCCCCAGGAACAGAGCCAGCTGATATACCCAGCATTGCAACTATAGTAGTTATATTCCTGTATATAGGAGCAGTATTATAGTAGTTATATTCCTGTATATAGAAGCAGTATTATAGTAGTATATTCCTGTATATAAGGGCAGTATTATAGTAGTTATATTCTTGTATATAGGGGGCAGTATTATAGTAGTTATATTCTTGTATATAGGAGCTGTATTATAGTAGTTATATCCCTGTATATAGGGGGCAGTATTATAGTAGTTATATCCCTGTATATAGGAGCAGTATTATAGTAGTTATATTCTTGTATATAGGAGCAGTATTATAGTAGTTATATTCTTGTATATAGGAGCAGTATTATAGTAGTTATATTCCTGTATATAGGAGCAGTATTATAGTAGTTATATTCCTGTATATAGGAGCAGTATTATAGTAGTTATATTCCTGTATGTAGGGGCAGTGTTATAGTAGTTATATTCCTGTATATAGGAGCAGTGTTATAGTAGTTATATTCCTGTATGTAGGGGCAGTGTTATAGTAGTTATATTCCTGTATATAGGAGCGGTATTATAGTAGTTATATCCCTGTATATAGGAGCAGTATTATAGTAGTTATATCCCTGTATATAGGAGTAGTATTATAGTAGTTATATTCCTGTATATAGGGAGCAGTATTATAGTAGTTATATCCCTGTATATAGGAGCAGTATTATAGGAGTATATCCCTGTATATAGGAGCAGTATTATAGTAGTTATATTCCTGTATATAGGAGCGGTATTATAGTAGTTATATCCCTGTATATAGGAGCAGTATTATAGTAGTTATATCCCTGTATATAGGAGTAGTATTATAGTAGTTATATTCCTGTATATAGGAGCAGTATTATAGTTATATTCCTGTATATAGGAGCAGTATTATAGTAGTTATATTCTTGTATATAGGAGCAGTATTATAGTAGTTATATTCTTGTATATAGGGGGCAGTATTATAGTAGTATATCCCTGTATATAGGAGCAGTATTATAGTAGTATATACCTGTATATAGGAGCAGTATTATAGTAGTTATATCCCTGTATATAGGAACAGTATTATAGTAGTTATATTCTTGTATATAGGAGCAGTATTATAGTAGTCATATTCCTGTATATAGGAACAGTATTATAGTAGTTATATTCTTGTATATAGGAGCAGTATTATAGTAGTATATTCCTGTATATAGGAGGCAGTATTATAGTAGTTATATTCCTGTACATAGGGGGCAGTATTATAGTAGTTATATCCCTGTATATAGGAGCAGTATTATAGTAGTCATATTCCTGTATATAGGAACAGTATTATAGTAGTTATATTCTTGTATATAGGAGCAGTATTATAGTAGTATATTCCTCTATATAGGGGGCAGTATTATAGTAGTTATATTCCTGTATATAGGGGGCAGTATTATAGTAGTTATATTCCTGTATATAGGGGGCAGTATTATAGTAGTTATACACTTGTATAAATTGTATGTATTATTACTATTATTATTATACACTGTGACCTTTACATGTAATCAGGAACATGAGGATTTCCCCCTCTTCCTAGATGAAAGTGAGCATAGAGCAGTGAGGGTCACTTACCCGTTCCCCAGGTGATTTCGGTGGGAGTAAAGGACCACATCTGTAAGGAGACAAAATCCGACACTTAGCCTCTTACCCACCTGGGGCCGGAACATTTAAAGGATAAATCTGTTAATCTGACAGCTGAGACATCTAATGTACCACTCTGAGGATCTTTCACCTGAGCTGTGTATCTAAGTCTCTGGTGTGATACAGTCCATCACATATTTATTTCATATATATCATCTGCAGGGACACAGCGCCCTCAGGTGGTCAGTAGTAACACTGCAGGGCACAGCAGAGGACGCTTGTCCCAAGAGCTTGCACTTTCTATGGTAGTGACGTCACACTTATTACTGTCCTTATCCCTGGATGTCAGTGTGGACTGACAGGGGGATACACAGGGCTGTAGACACCAATAACCTGTTCCCTATGATTAGGTGCAGGCCATATGTCATCTGTGGGATCAGCACTCCCCCTACTGGAGACTGTAGGAATCTCCCATCCTCAGAGCTGTGCTTAGCTTCAGCCCTGCGCTCCAGACTCAGACGGGTTTCACAACTAGACCGTGGGCTTTCAGCCTGGTAGTTACACACTGCGTACAATGCATTGTGGGTAACATCATGGTCACATTTATTGTAGCGACAAACAATGGGGATTATTAACAAAGATGGAAAAATCCCTGCGCTTTCCATGGTAACAAAGCGACAAATCACATCGGGTGTGAATAGGTATTTCTGGAAGCGAACGGCGGAGGGGGATGAGGGATATTTATATACAGCTATGGGGGGGCTCCGGTGGTACGTTACCTCACAATAACAAACATCCAGATCTAATAACAGCAGCAACAGTGTATTACGGTATACCGCACGAGGACTGGGCACTATAACGGGTTTACCAGAGATATCCTATATCATACCCGAGCTGAGAAATATATACACCACTATACTATACCCATATATACTCCACTATACTATACCCATATATACACCACTATACTATACCCATATATACTCCACTATACTATACCCATATATACTCCACTATACTATACCCATATATACTCCACTATACTATACCCATATATACTCCACTATACTATACCCATATATACTCCACTATACTATACCCATATATACTCCACTATACTATACCCATATATACTCCACTATACTATACCCATATATACTCCATATACTATACCCATATATACTATACCCATATATACTCTATATACTATACCCATATATACTCCACTATATTATATCCTGACCTATGAATTATTGTTGTATATACTCCACTATATTATATCCTGACCAATGAAATATTGCCGTATATACTCCTCATATAATATACCGCCCACTAGACCTCTGAAATACTCCTGCATGTCGCCATGATATTACACCCCTTGTTCTGCTCACCATCGATCCCGGTCATAGAGACGGACTTGGAGAGCGGGTTGTAGAGATAGGCCTGCGTCAGGTATTCCTGCAGTCTCTTGGCGTGTTCCTGTGGGATATAGGACGGTATAACAGTCAGGATACAGAGCGGTATATATCATCAGCACTCATGGTATAATGTATGTATGTATACACAGCACTCATGATATAATGGCAGGAGAGATTGGCTAGCCCCTGTCCATAATGCTGCCCCCCCCAGGGATAAGAGGAGGCACGTCCCCCCCTATATACCCCATCATGGGGACAATTTCTGGGAACCTTCCGCTCTCACGCTTGTTACTATAATAAGGAAGCTACGGTATAACCTGGGGATTCCCAGTCACACAGCAGGAAGCCGCCCCCTCTCTGCTGATCAGTGATCTCATCACTTCAGAGCTGCACTCACAATTCTGCCGGTTAGTAAGCAGGGAATGCTGGGGGATTTCAGCTCTGAAGCTGCAGGATTGTGAATGCAGTTTTGGAGCACTGCAGCTTGTTGGGTGGTCGTGTGGTCAGTGAAGACTCTTACCTCCTGCGTCACCTCCACATCCTCCCCTCGCAGTGACAGCAGAGACTCCAGCTCATCAGTGCTGCGGATAATGGGCGTCCGGCGGGGGTCTCGGCTGTAGCCCATGGTCTCCTCCATCTCCTCCGCATCCAGACCCTTCAGACTGAGGCTGCAGGAAGACAGAGACAGCATGAGACATGGGGATGATGGGCAGGTAGTGATGGGGTATGGAGGATGATGGGCAGGTAGTGGTGGGGTATGGGGGATGATGGGCAGGTAGTGATGGGGTATGGGGGATGATGGGCAGGTAGTGATGGGGTATGAAGGATGATGGGCAGGTAGTGATGGGGTATGAAGGATGATGGGCAGGTAGTGATGGGGTATGGAGGATGATGGGCAGGTAGTGATGGGATATGGGGGATGATGGGCAGGTAGTGATGGGGTATGGAGGAGGATGGGCAGGTGTAGGGGTGGGGTATGGAGGATGATGGTCAGGTAGTGATGGGATATGGGGGATGATGGGCAGGTAGTGATGGGGTATGGAGGATGATGGGCAGGTAGTGGTGGGATATGGGGGATGATGGGCAGGTAGTAATGGGGTATGGAGGATGATGGGCAGGTAGTGGTGGGGTATGGAGGATGATGAGCAGGTAGTGATGGGATAGGAGGATGATGGGCAGGCCAGGTAGTGATGGGGTATGATGGATGATGGGCAGGTAGTGATGGGGTATGGAGGAGGATGGGCAGGTAGTGGTGGGGTATGGAGGGTAATGAGCAGGTAGTGATGGGGTATGGAGGATGATGGGCAGGTAGTGATGGGGGATGATGGATGATGGGCAGGTAGTGATGGGGTATGATGGATGATGGGCAGGTAGTGATGGGGTATGGAGGATGATGTGCAGGTAGTGATGGGGTATGATGGGCAGGTAGTGATGGGGTATGATGGATGATGGGCAGGTAGTGATGGGGTATGGAGGATGATGAGCAGGTAGTGATGGGGTATGGAGGAGGATGGGCAGGTAGTGATGGGGTATGGATGATGGGCAGGTAGTGGTGGGGTATGGAGGATGATGGGCAGGTAGTGGTGGGACATGGAGGATGATGGGTAGGTAGTGATGGGGTATGGAGGATGATGTGCAGGTAGTGATGGGGTATGGGGAATGATGGGCAGGTAGTGATGGGGTATGGGGGATGATGGGCAGGTAGTGATGGGGTATGGAGGAGGATGGGCAGGTGTAGGGGTGGGGGATGATGGGCAGGTAGTGATGGTGTATGGGGGATGATGGGCAGGTAGTGGTGGGACATGGAGGAGGATGGGCAGGTAGTGATGGGGTATGATGGATGATGGGCAGGTAGTGATGGGGTATGGAGGATGATGGGCAGGTAGTGATGGTGTATTGGGGATGATGGGCAGGTAGTGGTGGGGGATGATGGATGATGGGCAGGTAGTGATGGGGTATGAAGGAGGATGGGTAGGTAGTGATGGGGTATGGAGGATGATGGGCAGGTAGTGATGGGGTATGATGAGCAGGTAGTGATGGGGTATGATGGATGATGGGCAGGTAGTGATGGGGTATGGAGGAGGATGGGCAGGTGTAGGGGTGGGGTATGGGGGATGATGGGCAGGTAGTGATGGTGTATGGGGGATGATGGGCAGGTAGTGGTGGGGTATGGAGGATGATGTGCAGGTAGTGATGGGGTATGATGGGCAGGTAGTGATGGGGTATGGAGGATGATGGGCAGGTAATGATGGGGTATGGGGGATGATGGGCAGGTAGTGATGGGGTATGGAGGAGGATGGGCAGGTGTAGGGGTGGGGTATGGGGGATGATGGGCAGGTAGTGATGGTGTATGGGGGATGATGGGCAGGTAGTGGTGGGGTATGGAGGATGATGTGCAGGTAGTGATGGGGTATGATGGGCAGGTAGTGATGGGGTATGATGGATGATGGGCAGGTAGTGATGGGGTATGGAGGATGATGAGCAGGTAGTGATGGGGTATGGAGGAGGATGGGCAGGTGTAGGGGTGGGGTATGGGGGATGATGGGCAGGTAGTGATGGGGTATGGAGGAGGATAGGCAGGTAGGGATGGGGTATGGAGGATGATGGGCAGGTAGTGATGGGGTATGGATGATGGGCAGGTAGTGATGGGGTATGGAGGATGATGGGCAGGTAGTGGTGGGACATGGAGGAGGATGGGCAGGTAGTGGTGGGACATGGAGGAGGATGGGCAGGTAGTGATAGGGTATGGGGGATGATGGGCAGGTAGTGATGGGGTATGGAGGATGATGGGCAGGTAGTGATGGGGTATGGAGGATGATGGGCAGGTAGTGATGGTGTATGGGGGATGATGGGCAGGTAGTGGTGGGGGATGATGGATGATGGGCAGGTAGTGATGGGGTATGGAGGATGATGTGCAGGTAGTGATGGGGTATGAAGGAGGATGGGTAGGTAGTGATGGGGTATGGAGGATGATGGGCAGGTAGTGATGGGGTATGATGAGCAGGTAGTGATGGGGTATGATGGATGATGGGCAGGTAGTGATGGGGTATGGGGGATGATGGGCAGGTAATGATGGGGTATGGAGGAGGATGGGCAGGTGTAGGGGTGGGGTATGGGGGATGATGGGCAGGTAGTGATGGTGTATGGGGGATGATGGGCAGGTAGTGGTGGGGTATGGAGGATGATGGGCAGGTAGTGATGGGGTATGATGGGCAGGTAGTGATGGGGTATGATGGATGATGGGCAGGTAGTGATGGGGTATGATGGGCAGGTAGTGATGGGGTATGATGGATGATGGGCAGGTAGTGATGGGGTATGGAGGATGATGAGCAGGTAGTGATGGGGTATGGAGGAGGATGGGAAGGTGTAGGGGTGGGGTATGGGGGATGATGGACAGGTAGTGATGGGATATGGAGGAGGATAGGCAGGTAGGGATGGGGTATGGAGGATGATGGGCAGGTAGTGATGGGGTATGGATGATGGGCAGGTAGTGGTGGGGTATGGAGGATGATGGGCAGGTAGTGGTGGGACATGGAGGATGATGGGCAGGTAGTGGTGGGACATGGAGGATGATGGGCAGGTAGTGATGGGACATGGAGGATGATGGGCAGGTAGTGATGGGATATGGGGGATGATGGGCAGGTAGTGATGGGGTATGGAGGATGATGGGCAGGTAGTGATGGGGTATGATGGATGATGGGCAGGTAGTGATGGGGTATGATGGATGATGGGCAGGTAGTGATGGGGTATGGAGGATGATGGGCAGGTAGTGATGGGGTATGGGGGATGATGGGCAGGTAATGATGGGGTATGGGGGATGATGGGCAGGTAGTGATGGGGTATGGAGGAGGATGGGCAGGTGTAGGGGTGGGGTATGGGGGATGATGGGCAGGTAGTGATGGTGTATGGGGGATGATGGGCAGGTAGTGGTGGGGTATGGAGGATGATGGGCAGGTAGTGATGGGGTATGATGGGCAGGTAGTGGTGGGGTATGGAGGATGATGGGCAGGTAGTGATGGGGTATGATGGGCAGGTAGTGATGGGGTATGATGGATGATGGGCAGGTAGTGATGGGGTATGGAGGATGATGAGCAGGTAGTGATGGGGTATGGAGGAGGATGGGCAGGTGTAGGGGTGGGGTATGGGGGATGATGGGCAGGTAGTGATGGGGTATGATGGGCAGGTAGTGATGGGGTATGAAGGATGATGGGCAGGTAGTGATGGGATACGGGGGATGATGGGCAGGTAGTGATGGGGTATGGGGGATGATAGGCAGGTAGTGATGGGGTATGGAGGAGGATGGGCAGGTAGTGATGGGGTATGGAGGAGGATGGGCAGGTGTAGGGGTGGGGTATGGGGGATGATGGGCAGGTAGTGATGGTGTATGGGGGATGATGGGCAGGTAGTGGTGGGGTATGGAGGAGGATGGGCAGGTAGTGATGGGACATGGAGGAGGATGGGCAGGTAGTGATGGGGTATGAAGGATGATGGGCAGGTAGTGATGGGGTATGGGGGATGATGGGCAGGTAATGATGGGGTATGGGGGATGATGGGCAGGTAGTGAGGCAGTGTAGCGGCCGGTGCAGAGCTGCAGCATGCACGGCTGCGCTCATAGGAAGGAAACACTAGACTCTTATTCCTCCCTGTCTCAATGTCTTAAACCACCAGCTTCCTCCTATCGCACAGTGATGCGAGGGTCTGCGGCCTGTACACTGATCGCCCCCCGCAGGTGAGAAGCCCAGTGACCCCGGTGCCCCACGTACCCCTCAGAGGACTGGCTATGGGCCGCGCTGCCCCAGCGGGTCAGGAGACATCCAGCTTCCATCTTGCCCGTTTCCTGCAGACGTCGTATTTGCAGAAGTATCAGCAGACGGAAGACACTGGCGCCTGTCTCAGGGTCACGTCCCCTAGTGTCTACACTGCAGTATTACGCCTCCTGTACATTATAAGTTATTACAGGACACCTGGGTGACTGCTCGGACTTTTCTACCACCCTGAATGGTGAATCAGTCAGACGCCGGCTGAATGGTCCGACCCTGAGACGATGTGACCGATCACAAGACGGACGGGATCTGCTCTTCCTCTTTATGGATTCACCACCGTATAAGATATTATGGTGCGGTGTGATGTCATCAGTCACGGGAACACTCAGCGTGTAACCAGGAACCCAACTACAACCCTCATCAGGTAACATCACTACATCTCCTCACAGAGTCATCTCAGAGGACACGGTGCTGCTCAGCTGCTGTATCTAACCTTATCCTGTGTGATACTGTCTGCTGAGCCACTGTATCTAATCCCATCATGTGTAATACGGTCTGCTGAGCCACTGTATCTAATCCCATC
This sequence comes from Dendropsophus ebraccatus, assembly GCF_027789765.1. Lineage (NCBI taxonomy): Eukaryota > Metazoa > Chordata > Amphibia > Anura > Hylidae > Dendropsophus > Dendropsophus ebraccatus. The sequence goes on along the minus strand of NC_091466.1, from coordinate 7,767,119 downwards.
ATAAGAGATACAAACTGCTGAGCCACTGTATCTAATCCCATCATAAGAGATACAAACTGCTGAGCCACTGTATCTAATCCTATCATGTGTGATCTGTCTGCTGAGCCACTGTATCTAATCCCATCATGTGTGATACTGTCTGCTGAGCCACTGTATCTAATCCCATCATGTGTGATACTGTCTGCTGAGCCACTGTATCTAATCCCATCATGTGTGATACTGTCTGCTGAGCCACTGTATCTAATCCCATCATGTGTAATACGGTCTGCTGAGCCACTGTATCTAATCCCATCATAAGAGATACAAACTGCTGAGCCACTGTATCTAATCCTATCATGTGTAATACGATCTGCTGAGCCACTGTATCTAATCCCATCATAAGAGATACAAACTGCTGAGCCACTGTATCTAATCCCATCATAAGAGATACAAACTGCTGAGCCACTGTATCTAATCCTATCATGTGTGATCTGTCTGCTGAGCCACTGTATCTAATCCCATCATGTGTGATACTGTCTGCTGAGCCACTGTATCTAATCCCATCATGTGTGATACTGACTGCTGAGCTGCTATATCTAATCCTATCATGTGTGATAATATCTGCTAAATTGTGTATCTAAACCAATCATCTATGTGTGTTGCTGTATCCTATCATAAGTAATACTGCCTACTGATCTTTGTATCTAATCTCATTATGTATAATAATGTCTGCCGGTGTATCTAATCCCCTCATGCTCTGCTGAGCTGATGTATCTAATCCCCTCATGCTCTGCTGAGCTGATGTATCTAATCCCCTCATACTCTGCTGAGCTGGTGTATCTAATCCCCTCATGCTCTGCTGAGCTGGTGTATCTAATCCCCTCATGCTCTGCTGAGCTGGTGTATCTAATCCCCTCATGCTCTGCTGAGCTGGTGTATCTAATCCCCTCATGCTCTGCTGAGCTGGTGTATCTAACCTCCTCATGTTCTGCTGAGCTGCTGTATCTAATCCCCTCATGCTCTGCTGAGCTGGTGTATCTAATCCCCTCATGCTCTACTGAGCTGGTGTTTTGAATCCCTTCATGCTCTGCTGAGCTGATGTATCTAACCCCCTCATGTTCTACTGAGCTGCTGTATCTAATCCCTTCATGTTCTGCTGAGCTGGTGTATCTAACCCCCTCATGTTCTCCTGAGCTGCTGTATCTAACCCCCTCATGTTCTGCTGAGCTGCTGTATCTAATCCCTTCATGTTCTGCTGAGCTGGTGTATCTAACCCCCTCATGTTCTCCTGAGCTGCTGTATCTAACCCCCTCATGTTCTGCTGAGCTGCTGTATCTAATCCCCTCATGTTCTGCTGAGCTGCTGTATCTAACCCCCTCATGTTCTGCTGAGCTGCTGTATCTAATCCCCTCATGCTCTGCTGAGCTGCTGTATCTAACCCCCTCATGCTCTGCTGAGTTGCTGTATCTAATCCCCTCATGTTCTGCTGAGCTGCTGTATCTAACCCCCTCATGCTCTGCTGAGTTGCTGTATCTAATCCCCTCATGTTCTGCTGAGCTGGTGTATCTAATCCCCTCATGCTCTGCTGAGCTGCTGTATCTAATCCCCTCATGTTCTGCTGAGCTGCTGTATCTAACCTCCTCATGTTCTGCTGAGCTGCTGTATCTAATCCCCTCATGCACTGCTGAGCTGCTGTATCTAATCCCCTCATGCTCTGCTGAGCTGGTGTATCTAACCTCCTCATGTTCTGCTGAGCTGCTGTATCTAATCCCCTCATGCACTGCTGAGCTGCTGTATCTAATCCCCTCATGCTCTACTGAGCTGGTGTATCGAATCCCTTCATGTTCTGCTGAGCTGGTGTATCTAATCCCTTCATGTTCTGCTGAGCTGCTGTATCTAACCCCCTCATGTTCTGCTGAGCTGCTGTATCTAATCTCCTCATGCTCTGCTGAGCTGGTGTATCTAATCCCCTCATGCTCTACTGAGCTGGTGTTTTGAATCCCTTCATGCTCTGCTGAGCTGATGTATCTAACCCCCTCATGTTCTCCTGAGCTGCTGTATCTAACCCCCTCATGTTCTGCTGAGCTGCTGTATCTAATCCCTTCATGTTCTGCTGAGCTGGTGTATCTAACCCCCTCATGTTCTCCTGAGCTGCTGTATCTAACCCCCTCATGTTCTGCTGAGCTGCTGTATCGAATCCCTTCATGTTCTGCTGAGCTGCTGTATCTAACCCCCTCATGTTCTGCTGAGCTGCTGTATCTAATCCCCTCATGTTCTGCTGAGCTGCTGTATCTAACCCCCTCATGCTCTGCTGAGTTGCTGTATCTAATCCCCTCATGCTCTGCTGAGCTGCTGTATCTAACCCCCTCATGCTCTGCTGAGTTGCTGTATCTAATCCCCTCATGTTCTGCTGAGCTGCTGTATCTAATCCCCTCATGCTCTGCTGAGCTGCTGTATCTAATCCCTTCATGTTCTGCTGAGCTGGTGTATCTAATCCCCTCATGCTCTGCTGAGCTGCTGTATCTAATCCCCTCATGTTCTGCTGAGCTGCTGTATCTAACCCCCTCATGTTCTGCTGAGCTGGCGTATCTAATCCCCTCATGCTCTGCTGAGCTGGTGTATCTAATCCCCTGCTGTGTGATACCTGTCATAGCTGGCCTCCTCCTCCTGCAGCCTCTTGCCCGGCTCCCAGCTATGCCTTCGGAAGGAGTCGTGGACGTGGACGTTGCACTTTGCGGGGCCGTATCTCCTCATTGGGACCCCCAGGAAGCGGTCCTGCTCCTCCTGGAGTTCCTGCAGGTCCAGGTCACTGGGGACGCGCGGCTCCACAGCAGACAGGCATCGCTGCTTGTGGCCCCGCACCATGTAGGGCCCGCCACCAAACACCTCAGAGTTATTCATTCCTGTGGCTCCTTGTCTTATAGACCCCGGACCCTGCGAGAGAAATAGTATACAGGTTACACCGGGTGCACGGCTTGTGTCTTACATAGGTATACATACCGCCATATACTGTACATAGTAAGGATAGGTATACATACCGCCATATACTGTACATAGTAAGGATAGGTATACATACCGCCATATACTGTACATAGTAAGGATAGGTATACATACCGCCATATACTGTACATAGTAAGGATAGGTATACATACCGCCATATACTGTACATAGTAAGGATAGGTATACATACCGCCATATACTGTACATAGTAAGGATAGGTATACATACCGCCATATACTGTACATAGTAAGGATAGGTATACATACCGCCATATACTGTACATAGTAAGGATAGGTATACATACCGCCATATACTGTACATAGTAAGGATAGGTATACATACCGCCATATACTGTACATAGTAAGGATAGGTATACATACCGCCATATACTGTATATAAGGATAGGTATACATACCGCCATATATTGTATATAAGGATAGGTATACATACCACCATATACTATATATAGTAAGGATAGGTATACATACCGCCATATACTGTATATAAGGATAGGTATACATACCGCCATATACTGTACATAGTAAGGATAGGTATACATACCGCCATATACTGTACATAGTAAGGATAGGTATACATACCGCCATATACTGTACATAGTAAGGATAGGTATACATACCGCCATATACTGTATATAAGGATAGGTATACATACCGCCATATACTGTATATAAGGATAGGTATACATACTACCATATACTGTACATAAGGATAGGTATACATACCGCCATATACTGTATATAGTAAGGATAGGTATACATACCGCCGTATACTGTACATAATAAGGATAGGTATACATACCGCCATATACTGTACATAGTAAGGATAGGTATACATACCGCCATATACTGTATATAAGGATAGGTATACATACCGCCATATACTGTACATAGTAAGGATAGGTATACATACTGCCATATACTGTACATAATAAGGATAGGTATACATACCGCCATATACTGTACATAGTAAGGATAGGTATACATACCGCCATATACTGTATATAAGGATAGGTATACATACTGCCATATCCTGTACATAGTAAGGATAGGTATACATACCGCCATATACTGTATATAAGGATAGGTATACATACCGCCATATACTGTACATAGTAAGGATAGGTATACATACTGCCATATACTGTACATAAGGATAGGTATACATACCGCCATATACTGTACATAATAAGGATAGGTATACATACCGCCATATACTGTACATAGTAAGGATAGGTATACATACCGCCATATACTGTACATAGTAAGGATAGGTATACATACCGCCATATACTGTATATAAGGATAGGTATACATACTGCCATATACTGTACATAAGGATAGGTATACATACCGCCATATACTGTACATAATAAGGATAGGTATACATACCGCCATATACTGTACATAGTAAGGATAGGTATACATACCACCATATACTGTATATAGTAAGGATAGGTATACATACCGCCATATACTGTGTATAAGGATAGGTATACATACCGCCATATACTGTACATAGTAAGGATAGGTATACATACCGCCATATACTGTATATAAGGATAGGTATACATACCGCCATATACTGTACATAGTAAGGATAGGTATACATACCGCCATATACTGTACATAGTAAGGATAGGTATACATACCGCCATATACTGTATATAAGGATAGGTATACATACTGCCATATACTGTACATAAGGATAGGTATACATACCGCCATATACTGTACATAATAAGGATAGGTATACATACCGCCATATACTGTACATAGTAAGGATAGGTATACATACCACCATATACTGTATATAGTAAGGATAGGTATACATACCGCCATATACTGTGTATAAGGATAGGTATACATACCGCCATATACTGTACATAGTAAGGATAGGTATACATACCGCCATATACTGTACATAGTAAGGATAGGTATACATACCGCCATATACTGTACATAGTAAGGATAGGTATACATACCGCCATATACTGTATATAAGGATAGGTATACATACCGCCATATACTGTATATAAGGATAGGTATACATACTACCATATACTTTACATAAGGATAGGTATACATACCGCCAAATACTGTATATAGTAAGGATAGGTATACATACCGCCGTATACTGTACATAATAAGGATAGGTATACATACCGCCATATACTGTATATAAGGATAGGTATACATACCGCCATATACTGTACATAGTAAGGATAGGTATACATACTGCCATATACTGTACATAAGGATAGGTATACATACCGCCATATACTGTACATAATAAGGATAGGTATACATACCGCCATATACTGTACATAGTAAGGATAGGTATACATACCGCCATATACTGTACATAGTAAGGATAGGTATACATACCGCCATATACTGTATATAAGGATAGGTATACATACTGCCATATCCTGTACATAGTAAGGATAGGTATACATACCGCCATATACTGTATATAAGGATAGGTATACATACCGCCATATACTGTACAAAGTAAGGATAGGTATACATACCGCCATATACTGTACATAGTAAGGATAGGTATACATACCGCCATATACTGTATATAAGGATAGGTATACATACTGCCATATCCTGTACATAGTAAGGATAGGTATACATACCGCCATATACTGTATATAAGGATAGGTATACATACCGCCATATACTGTACATAGTAAGGATAGGTATACATACTGCCATATACTGTATATAGTAAGGATAGGTATACATACCGCCATATACTGTATATAAGGATAGGTATACATACTGCCATATCCTGTACATAGTAAGGATAGGTATACATACCGCCATATACTGTATATAAGGATAGGTATACATACCGCCATATACTGTACATAGTAAGGATAGGTATACATACCGCCTAATACTGTGGAGGATCACCAGCTGCATCCCCGGGGAGGGCGGTATACACCGTACATAGCGGGCCTCACGTCTCCTCTGCACGGCGGGGACATCTGTGCTGCTCCAGAGTCACCTGTAAGACAATATATAACGGATTATATCCTCCATGATAATACCGCCATATCCAGTGATCCTTTATCACCTGACCCACATCACCCTGATCACATGACTTCCGGTATGTGAGGATCCTGCAGCTTCCTGGGCCCGGGCTCCTCTATAAACTGCAGCCGCACTAGGCCACGCAGCCGCACTAGGCCACTCCTAGGTCACGTGATCACCTCCTGCGCGGGACCGCAGACAGGTCCTGCTGAGGCCACGCCCACAGGGGAGGAGCCTATAGCTACAGACCATTTCAGAGAGGAGGAGCTTGTAACTCACAACCGAGGGGAGGAGCTTATCAGTGCACGGAGGCGGGAGCTTATCACTACAGTGCGTATATACTGTGTGTGTGTGCGTATATATACTGTGTGCTTATGATGTGTATACTCTGTATATGTTGTGTGTACTGTATACTGTTTATATACTCGGTGTATGATGTTTATAGATGTGTGTATATACTGTGTATATAGATGTCTGTATACTCTGGATATGATGTGTACATACTGTGTGTATATAATGTGTATATACTGTGTATACTCTGTGTATATGGTATATAGATGTCTGTATACTCTGTATATGATGTATATACTGTGTGTATATAGATGTGTGCGTATACACTGTATATGATGTGTATACTGTGTGTATATAGTTGTCTGTATACTCTGTATATGATGTGTATATACTTTGTATACGATGTGTATATGGTATATAGATGTGTATACTCTGTGTATATGATGTGTATACGATGTGTATATGGTATATAGATATGTGTATACTCTGTATATGATGTGTATATGGTATATAGATATGTGTATACTCTGTATATGATGTGTATATACTGTGTATACGATGTGTATATGGTATATAGATATGTGTATACTCTGTGTATATTCTCTGTGTATATTATGTATATACTCTGTGTATATAGATGTGCCCCCCCCCCCCCTCCCTATATAGGTCAAGTGTCTTGGAGACCAGATAGAAGATTTCTCAGATTTTCTATTTAGGAAGAAAATAAGCAATGTAGGAACCTGCAGTGTCCCTGGAGCGTCCACACAACGCAGGGACGGGAAAGGGTTAAACAGCCAATGACAGCATCACTAGTCCCGAGGGCGCTGACCGGCTGACAGGGCATGATGGGAGTTGTAGTTGTACAACAGGATGAAGAACTGAAGAGATCCCATCATTGTCTTACTCTAAACCAGCCACTAGGGGGCGACATGTACCTGTGTATACTGCCCCTATAACACGGCTCACAGCTTCCTAGGTGTACACCTGACACCAGGAGAGGCCAAGATGGATGAGAAGTCTCCTGATATCCCAGCAGTGCTCTGCAGCACACAATGGCGGTCACTCAGTGCACCCCTAGTGTGGGAGCCGTGCTGGGGGGGATGGCATATGAGCAGCAGCGAGACTCCGAGATCATACAGCCAAATAGTACTATGTACCGCACACATAACACTGCCATATAGAGCACAGATTATACTGCCATATACATACATAACACTGCCATATACATACATGATAACACTGCCATATACATACATGATAACACTGCCATATAGAGCACAGATTATACTGCCGTATACATACATGATAACACTGCCATATACATACATGATAACACTGCCATATACATACATAACACTGCCATATACATACATAACACTGCCATATACATACATGATAACACTGCCATATAGAGTGCAGATTATACTGCCGTATACATACATGATAACACTGCCGTATAGAGCACAGATTATACTGCCATATAGAGCACAGATTATACTGCCCTATACATACATGATAACACTGCCATATAGAGCACAGATTGTACTGCCGTATACATACATGATAACACTGCCATATAGAGCACAGATTGTACTGCCGTATACATACATGATAACACTGCCATATAGAGCAAGGATTATATTTCAGTGTACAGCCAACATAATACCTCCATATAGTGCAAAAAATACACCACCACATACAGCCAACATAACACTACCATATAGTATTAAATAATACTGCTATATGCAGTCCACATAACTTTGCCATATAGAGTGATTATACCATCATATATAGCGCACATAATACCGCCATACAGAGTGACAATAATAATGTCAGGTACATGCTATATAATACCGCCATATACTGTAGTTGTGGTCTGGTCTCCAGGGTGATGGCTGAGGCTTGGCTGGACGGTACAGGCTGCGGGGGATGGGTCAGGGGTCTCCCCATTATACACCATATACTCTGCGCTCCGCTCCGCTGAGTCATAATTAAAGGCGTGGGAAGATGAGGGGGGGGGGGGGGGCGATGCAATTACCGCCGGTCCTGAGAGTGACCCCCCACCCTGTGACAATGATTCCCAGTGACTGGTGTGACAGGAGCCCCCCCCCCCCCCGGCCGCCAGAGCAGAACAGAAAGACCCAGTGACTCATCCGGCTGAGGGGGCCGAGCCCAGGTGATTAACCTGCAGGACCCCAGTGTGAGTGTACGCAGCCCCCCTGCACAGTGCTGCTTAGAGGGGATGTCCATAGAGAAGACCCTGCCCAGTGTGAGAGTGTACACAGCCCCCCTGCACAGTGCTGCTTAGAGGGGATGTCCATAGAGAGAACCCTGCCCAGTGTGTGAGTGTACGCAGCCCCCCTGTACAGTGCTGCTTAGAGGGGATGTCCATAGAGAGAACCCTGCCCATTGTGTGAAAGTGTACACAGCCCCCCTGCACAGTGCTGCTTAGAGGGGATGTCCATAGAGAGAACCCTGCCCAGTGTGTGAGTGTACACAGCCCCCCTGCACAGTGCTGCTTAGAGGGGATGTCCATAGAGAGGACCCTGCCCAGTGTGTGAGTGTACACAGCCCCCCTGCACAGTGCTGCTTAGAGGGGATGTCCATAGAGAGGACCCTGCCCAGTGTGAGAGTGTACACAGCCCCCCTGCACAGTGCTGCTTAGAGGGGATGTCCATAGAGAGGACCCTGCCCAGTGTGAGAGTGTACACAGCCCCCCTGCACAGTGCTGCTTAGAGGGGATGTCCATAGAGAGAACCCTGCCCAGTGTGTGAGTGTACACAGCCCCCCTGCACAGTGCTGCTTAGAGGGGATGTCCATAGAGAGGACCCTGCCCAGTGTGAGAGTGTACACAGCCCCCCTGCACAGTGCTGCTTAGAGGGGATGTCCATAGAGAGAACCCTGCCCAGTGTGAGTGTACACAGCCCCCCTGCACAGTGCTGCTTAGAGGGGATGTCCATAGAGAGAACCCTGCCCATTGTGTGAAAGTGTACGCAGCCCCCCTGCACAGTGCTGCTTAGAGGGGATGTCCATAGAGAGAACCCTGCCCAGTGTGAGTGTACACAGCCCCCCTGCACAGTGCTGCTTAGAGGGGATGTCCATAGAGAGGACCCTGCCCAGTGTGAGAGTGTACACAGCCCCCCTGCACAGTGCTGCTTAGAGGGGATGTCCATAGAGAGAACCCTGCCCAGTGTGAGAGTGTACACAGCCCCCCTGCACAGTGCTGCTTAGAGGGGATGTCCATAGAGAGAACCCTGCCCAGTGTGAGAGTGTACGCAGCCCCCCTGCACAGTGCTACTTAGAGGGGATGTCCATAGAGAGAACCCTGCCCAGTGTGAGAGTGTACACAGCCCCCCTGCACAGTGCTGCTTAGAGGGGATGTCCATAGAGAGAACCCTGCCCAGTGTGTGAGTGTACACAGCCCCCCTGCACAGTGCTGCTTAGAGGGGATGTCCATAGAGAGAACCCTGCCCATTGTGTGAGAGTGTACACAGCCCCCCTGCACAGTGCTGCTTAGAAGGGATGTCCATAGAGAGAACCCTGCCCAGTGTGAGAGTACGCAGCCCCCCTGTACAGTGCTGCTTAGAGGGGATGTCCATAGAGAGGACCCTGCCCAGTGTGAGAGTGTACACAGCCCCCCTGCACAGTGCTGCTTAGAGGGTATGTCCATAGAGAAAACCCTGCCCAGTGTGAGAGTGTACACAGCCCCCCTGCACAGTGCTGCTTAGAGGGGATGTCCATAGAGAGAAGCCTGCAGCTTTACCACATAACACTTCGATGCTGGACCGGAGGGATGTGCGTGTGCTGTACATGGGGGTCAGGTGTGTGCTGTACATGGGGGTCAGGTGTGTGCATCCCTTAGGGGTCAGGTGTGTGTGCGCCCCTTAGGGGTCAGGTGTGTGTGTGCGTCCCTTAGGGGTCAGGTGTGTGTGTGCTGTACATGGGGTCAGGTGTGTGTGTGCGTCCCTTAGGGGTCAGGTGTGTGTGTGCGTCCCTTAGGGGTCAGGTGTGTGTGTGTGCTGTACATGGGGTCAGGTGTGTGCGTCCCTTAGGGGTCAGGTGTGTGTGCGCCCCTTAGGGGTCAGGTGTGTGTGCGCCCCTTAGGGGTCAGGTGTGTGTGCGCCCCCTTAGGGGTCAGGTGTGTGTGCGCCCCCTTAGGGGTCAGTCCTAAATGGGTGTGTAAGTGACTGTGACTGGATAGTGTTGGGGATACACCAGGGTCTCCAGAGCAGCCACTTCCCACTATATAAACCCCTCTCACCAGTATATAGACCCCTCTCACCTGTATACAAACCCCCCTCATCAGTATACACCCCCATCTCACAGTATACAGACCCCCCTCACCAGTATGTACACCTCTGTTTCCAGTATATACACCCTTCTCACCAGTATACAGACCCCTCGCACCAGTATACAGACCCCCATCACCAGTGTATACAGACCCCCATCACCAGTGTATACAGACCCCTCTCACCAGTATATAGACCCCTCTCACCAGTGTTTACATCCCTCTTGCCAGTATACAGACCCCCATCACCAGTATATAGATCTCTCTCACCAGTACATACACCCCTCTCACCAGTGTATACACCTCTCTCACCAGTCCATAGATCTCACACCAGTATACAGACCCCTCTTACCAGTATACAGACCCCCCATCACCAGTATATACACCCCTCTCACCAGTATACAGACCCCTCTCACCAGTATACTGTCCCCTCTCACCAGTATATACACCCCACTCACCAGTATACTGTCCCCTCTCACCAGTATATACACCCCTCTCACCAGTACACTGGCCCCTCTCACCAGTATATACACCCCTCTCACCAGTATACAGACCCCTCTCACCAGTATACTGTCCCCTCTCACCAGTATATACACCCCTCTCACCAGTATACTGTCCCCTCTCACCAGTATATACACCCCTCTCACCAGTATATACACCCCTCTCACCAGTATACAGACCCCTCTTACCAGTATACTGTCCCTTCTCACCAGTATATACACCCCTCTCACCAGTACACTGGCCCCTCTCACCAGTATATACATCCCTCTCACCAGTATACAGACCCCTCTCACCAGTATACTGTCCCCTCTCACCAGTATACTGTCCCCTCTCACCAGTATATACACCCCTCTCACCAGTACACTGGCCCCTCTCACCAGTATATACACCCCTCTCACCAGTATACTGGCCCCTCTCACCAGTATACAGACCCCTCTCACCAGTATACAGACCCCTCTCACCAGTATATACACCCCTCTCACCAGTATACTGGCCCCTCTCACCAGTATATACATCCCTCTCACCAGTATACAGACCCCTCTCACCAGTATATACACCCCTCTCACCAGTATACTGGCCCCTCTCACAGTATATACAGACCCCTCTCACCAGTATATACACCCCTCTCACCAGTATACTGGCCCCTCTCACCAGTATACTGGCCCCTCTCACAGTATATACACCCCTCTCACCAGTATATACATCCCTCTCACCAGTATACGGGGACAGATCAGAGACCCTGCAGGACCCCCATTATAAATGAAGTTGTGTATATAACCCGGGGGGCGCGTGATGTGCAGTGATGTGACGCAGAGTGCAGCCCCTCACAGTACAGTGCCGGAGTATCGGTGGTCACCGCCTGATGGTCAGGAAGCCGTGACTGTGATGTTATATATGCGGCTGTAGCTGTTGTGCAGGTGACTCCAGTCTGCGGCCTCAGGGCATGCTGGGAGTTGTAGCCCCACACCAGCTGCAGAGCTGCAGATCACTGGTCCGTAACAATGGCCGTAAAACCAGTGACCTGTGCACAGGCCCCCCCCCCCCCCACCAGCCGTATACCTAATGGTGGCAGACAGTGGGGGCTATATACCAATCACATTCAGCCCCTGAGGCCAGGAAATGCCCCAAGGAACGGGCTCCATCCTCTAAGAGCGTTCATTCACAGACAACAAGCAGAGATATATATATTATATATGTCTCCCCTGACCCCTATACATGTACACTACACATAGATGAGACCCCTATACACGTACGCTCCACATAGATGAGACCCCTATACATGTAGGCTCCACATAGATGAGACCCCCTATACATGTACGCTCCACATAGATGAGACCCCCTATACATGTACGCTCCACATAGATGAGACCCCTATACATGTACGCTCCACATAGATGAGACCCCCTATACATGTAGGCTCCATATAGATGAGACCCCCTATACATGTACGCTCCACATAGATGAGACCCCCTATACATGTACGCTCCACATAGATGAGACCCCCTATACATGTACACTCCACATAGATGAGACCCCCTATACACGTACACTCCACATAGATGAGACCCCCCTATACACGTATACTCCACATAGATGAGACCCCCTATACATGTACACTCCACATAGATGAGACCCCCTATACATGTACACTCCACATAGATGAGACCCCCTATACACGTATGCTCCACATAGATGAGACCCCTATACATGTACGCTCCACATAGATGAGACCCCCTATACATGTACGCTCCACATAGATGAGACCCCCTATACATGTACGCTCCACATAGATGAGACCCCTATACATGTACGCTCCACATAGATGAGACCCCCTATACATGTAGGCTCCATATAGATGAGACCCCCTATACATGTACGCTCCACATAGATGAGACCCCCTATACATGTACGCTCCACATAGATGAGACCCCCTATACATGTACGCTCCACATAGATGAGACCCCCTATACACGTACACTCCACATAGATGAGACCCCCCTATACACGTATACTCCACATAGATGAGACCCCCTATACATGTACACTCCACATAGATGAGACCCCCTATACATGTACACTCCACATAGATGAGACCCCCTATACATGTACACTCCACATAGATGAGACCTTCTATACATGTACGCTCCACATAGATGAGACCCCCTATACATGTACACTCCACATAGATGAGACCTTCTATACATGTACCCTCCACATAGATGAGACCTTCTATACATGTACCCTCCACATAGATGAGACCCCCTATACATGTAGGCTCCACATAGATGAGACCCCCTATACATGTACACTCCACATAGATGAGACCCCCTATACATGTAGGCTCCACATAGATGAGACCCCCTATACATGTACACTCCACATAGATGAGACCCCCCTATACATGTACGCTCCACATAGATGAGACCTTCTATACATGTATACTCCACATAGATGAGACCCCCTATACACGTACGCTCCACATAGATGAGACCTTCTATACATGTACACTCCACATAGATGAGACCTTCTATACATGTACACTCCACATAGATGAGACCCCTATACATGTACGCTTCACATAGATGAGACCCCCTATACATGTACACTACACATAGGTGAGACCCCCCTATACACGTAGGCTCCACATAGATGAGACCCCCTATACATGTACACTCCACATAGATGAGACCCCCTATACATGTACGCTCCACATAGATGAGACCCCCTATACATGTACGCTCCACATAGATGAGACCCCCTATACATGTACACTCCACATAGATGAGACCCCTATACATGTACACTCCACATAGATGAGACCCCTATACATGTACACTCCACATAGATGAGACCTTCTATACATGTATACTCCACATAGATGAGACCCCCTATACATGTACACTCCACATAGATGAGACCCCCTATACATGTATACTCCACATAGATGAGACCCCCTATACATGTACACTCCACATAGATGAGACCTTCTATACATGTATACTCCACATAGATGAGACCTTCTATACATGTATACTCCACATAGATGAGACCCCCTATACATGTACACTACACATAGATGAGACCCCTATACATGTATACTCCACATAGATGAGACCCCCTATACATGTACACTCCACATAGATGAGACCCCCTATACATGTACGCTCCACATAGATGAGACCCCTATACATGTACGCTCCACATAGATGAGACCCCTATACATGTACACTCCACATAGATGAGACCCCCTATACATGTACGCTCCACATAGATGAGACCCCCTATACATGTACACTCCACATAGATGAGACCCCTTATACACGTACGCTCCACATAGATGAGACCCCTATACATGTACGCTCCACATAGATGAGACCCCTTATACACGTACGCTCCACATAGATGAGACCCCTATACATGTACACTCCACATAGATGAGACCCCTTATACATGTACACTCAACATAGATGAGACCCCTATACATGTGACCCCCTATACACGTACGCTCCACATAGATGAGTGTGAATGTGTTGTATCATCTCCATAGCAACAACAAGGATCAGGCCCTTCAGTCCCACCTGCCTGGTCTCCTCTTACATATTAGATGGGTTTCCGGTCCCGGTTTGGCCGGCATAGACGTATGGCCATCGTATAAGGGCATCTCCTCAAAGACTGAAGCTGACCCCCTATGACCTCTAGGGTCCCCTATATGTAAAGCGGAGGCCCCCAGTATGACCAAACAGACCCCCAAAATTACAGAAAGGAAGCCCCAGGGGCTGCTGCCGGCTTACCTGCCCCTCCGAGCCTACGCTGTGCCGCCAGTAACTGGTGTGACCCGTCCTCATGACAGGAGCTGCCAGAACGTGAGAACAAAACACACACTAATCCCTGTCTGTCCCTCCCATGTCTCCTCGCTGCAGGCGTGCCACCGGTGACGGCCATCACTGCCCAGCTCCAGACGCCTGACACACTGCAAGGAAGCATGGACCCCCCACTAAACCGCCAGACAACTCGCCCGCCCATAGGACTGCACTATGAGGAACAGGACGGTCACTGTATACCTGTGCAGGGACGGTATACAGCGCCAATACACAACGTCACAATATCCTGTTACCAGAGTCATAGGAACAGCTGGTGCCCAGCATCGCCTCACTGGAGTCACCATGTAATACCGCAGTACAGTATGAGATACTGTACATAGTGCCGCCATAATGTATCCAAATATCACCACACACTGTAAAAGGTTCTATCATACAAAACATACATACTATATTATACTAATAAATAATACCGCCACACTGTATAAATAAAACCACTATACACTCTGTAAAGTTTTATCATACAAAACATACATACTATAACTAATAAACCAATATTACTGCCATACCATATAAATAATACCACTATACACTGTGTAAAGTTTTATCATACAAGACATACATACTATAACTAATAAACCAATAATACTGCCATACCATATAAATACCACTATACACTGTGTAAAGTTTTATCATACAAAACATACATACTATAACTAATAAACCAATATTACTGCCATACCATATAAATACCACTATACACTGTATAAGGTTCTGTCATACAAACTATAACTAATAAACCAATAATACTGCCATACCATATAAACAATACCACTACACACTGTAAAATGGTCATACAGAACCAATATAAAACATACATACAATAACTAATATAGTAATAAATAATACCGCCATACAATATAAATAATACCACCATACACTGTAAAGTGGTCTGTCATGCAGAGCCCATGTAAAACATACAAACTATTATACACAAATAATACTGCTATACAGTAAACATTTCTTTTATACAGCGCCCATATAACTGATATATAATACGGCCCTATAATATAAATAATACCACTATCTTACATTACCCAACTATAAGCTATTTCACCACTGTCCATAAACATATACAGTATCGCCATACAATGCAGATAGTGCCACCATACCACAACCAATACCACCGCCATACGGTGCCTAAATGGGATGCAAGTAGTAAAACAATACAATGACCATATACCACCATACAAATAAATACCACCATACAAATACAAGTGTAAATAATACCGCCAAGCAATGCCCAGAGAATTCCAGCACGCAATGTAAATACCAACATACAATGCTCAAACCATACCACCATACAATGCCCAAACAATACCAGCCCACAATGTCAATAACAGCATACAATGCCCAAATAATACCGCTATACAATGTAACCTGTACCTTCCCAACAAATAATACCAGCAACCTCCAACTTATACTAACAACTAGCAAATAATGGTCCCGTACAATGGCAGAATATTGCCATACAGAGCCCAGTGTCGCCATACGGTGCCCTAATAATGCCGACATACCATGACTGAATAATACCATCATAGGGTGCCCATATAATGCTACTATACAGTGCTGAAATAATACCACCATACGCAACCCAGATGCAACAGAACCAGAATACAATACCGCCATACAATGCCAAAATAATACAACCATTTTCTACCTAATGCCACCATACAGTGCTAAACAAAATACTACAATAGGGTTCCCAAATAATGTCACCATACAGTGCTCAAATAATTCCACCATACAGTGCTGAGATACCACCACCATAGGGTGCCCAAATAATGTCACCATACAGTACTGAAATAATACTGCCATAGGGTTCCCATATAATGTCACCATACAGTACTGAAATAATACCACCATAGGGTGCCCTAATAATGCCACCATACAGTACTGAAATAATACCACTATAGGGTGCCCATATAATGCCACCATACAGTACTGAAATAATACCACCATAGGGTGCCCTAATAATGCCACCATACAGTACTGAAATAATACCACCATAGGGTGCCCATATAATGCCACCATACAGTACTGAAATAATACCACCATAGGGTGCCCATATAATGCCACCATACAGTACTGAAATAATACCACCATAGGGTGCCCTAATAATGCCACCATACAGTACTGAAATAATACCACCATAGGGTGCCCATATAATGCCACCATACAGTACTGAAATAATACCACCATAGGGTGCCCATATAATGCCACCATACAGTACTGAAATAATACCACCATAGGGTGCCCATATAATGCCACCATACAGTACTGAAATAATACCACCATAGGGTGCCCATATAATGCCACCATACAGTACTGAAATAATACCACCATAGGGTGCCCATATAATGCCACCATACAGTACTGAAATAATACCACCATAGGGTGCCCTAATAATGCCACCATACAGTACTGAAATAATACCACCATAGGGTGCCCATATAATGCCACCATACAGTACTGAAATAATACCACCATAGGGTGCCCATATAATGCCACCATACAGTACTGAAATAATACCACCATAGGGTGCCCTAATAATGCCACCATACAGTACTGAAATAATACCACCATAGGGTGCCCATATAATGCCACCATACAGTACTGAAATAATACCACCAATATCCAACAACTGCCAACATACAGCACTAGAATAATACCACCATACAGAGCCCACATAATACCACCATATCATGACTGAATAATACAATGGTAAAATGATGCACCCATTGTCTGACTAATACAGTAATACCACATAGTAGTGCCCACATCTCTCCCTCTGGGGGCAGTACCATCAGTGTGGAGTGCTCTCACCTGTCACCGCCACCACCTGTGTTATCATGACGTCACCTGGTAGAGTGCTAGCTCTTCATCCCCCTCCCCCGCCAGGTATTATACCAGTGCATTGTATATTGTGGGGCTGTGTGCTGGGACCTGTAGTTCTCCTGTAGTCACTTACCCTGTGAGCAGTAACCCTACACCGCTCTCCATCCCGCGCACAATCCTGCTGATCCCTCCGGCTCTCAGGTAACTGCTCTCTTCCTGATCACCTGGGATATTGTACCTGCAGGCTCCGCCCTCCCCTGGCAACGAGCCGCCTGACTGGCTGCAGCGCTGGAGCGAGGAGAGAGCGCCCCTCCCTGTACTGGACAATGATTACACGTCCAGACTGTAATAACCGGCTCACCCCAGCGGAAGGAAAGCATTTATTACTATGTCTGCTGAGCTGTTGTATCTAAGCCTATCCTGTGTGATACTGTATGCTCAGCTGCTGTATCTAATCCTATCCTGTGTGATACTGTCTGCTGTGCTCCTGTATCTAAGACTATCCTGTGTGATACTGTCTGCTGTGCTCCTGTATCTAATCCTATCCTGTGTGATACTGTCTGCTGTGCTGCTGTATCTAAGCCTATCCTGTGTGATACTGTCTGCTGAGCTGCTGTATCTAAGCCTATCCTGTGTGATACTGTCTGCTGAGCTGCTGTATCTAAGCCTATCCTGTGTGATACTGTCTGCGGTGCTTCTGTATCTAAGCCTATCCTGTGTGATACTGTCTGCTGAGCTGCTGTATCTAAGCCTATCCTGTGTGATACTGTCTGCGGTGCTTCTGTATCTAAGCCTATCCTGTGTGATACTGTCCGCTGTGCTGCTGTATCTAAGCCTATCCTGTGTGATACTGTCCGCTGTGCTGCTGTATCTAAGCCTATCCTGTGTGATACCGTCTGCTGCGCTGCTGTATCTAACCTATCCTGTGTGATACCGTCTGCTGAGCTGCTGTATCTAACCTATCCTGTGTGATACCGTCTGCTGAGCTGCTGTATCTAAGACTATCCTGTGTGATACCGTCTGCTGAGCTGCTGTATCTAAGACTATCCTGTGTGATACTGTCTGCTGAGCTGCTGTATCTAAGCCTATCCTGTGTGATACTGTCTGCTGAGCTGCTGTATCTAAGCCTATCCTGTGTGATACTATCTGCTGAGCTGCTGTATCTAATCCTATCCTGTGTGATACTATCTGCTGTGCTGCTGTATCTAAGCCTATCCTGTGTGATACTATCTGCTGTGCTGCTGTATCTAAGCCTATCCTGTGTGATACTGTCTGCTGAGCTGCTGTATCTAAGCCTATCCTGTGTGATACTGTCTGCTGCGCTGCTGTATCTAAGCCTATCCTGTGTGATACTGTCTGCTGCGCTGCTGTATCTAAGCCTATCCTGTGTGATACTGTCTGCTGCGCTGCTGTATCTAACCAGGTGTGCATATCTTTCCAGTGAGAAGCTGCTGGTATTCTCCCATCTGCCCTCCAGACCTCCCCATCACCCCCAGCCTCCTCTACCCCCTCCAGACCTCTCCATCACCCCCAGCATCCTCTACCCCCTCCAGACCTCTCCATCACCCCCAGCCTCCTCTACCCCCTCCATCACCCCCAGCCTCCTCTACCCCCTCCAGACCTCCCCATCACCCCCAGCCTCCTCTACCCCTCCAGACCTCTCCATCACCCCCAGCCTCCTCTACCCTCTCCATCACCCCCAGCCTCCTCTACCCCCTCCAGACCTCTCCATCACCCCCAGCCTCCTCAACCCCTCTTCCCCCTCCCCTTAGACCCCTTGTTGATTGGGGTGCCATCTGCTCCCAATCGTTCCATCCCCCTTCCCCTCTAAATCACTTAATCTCCCAAAAATGACTCCTTAGCCCAGAAAAAAATCTCTAGAGTCTTGGCCCACTAGGTGTCTCCCTTCCTTGCAGTCTGCTGTTCACTGCCTGTTGTCAGGGGAAATCTGTCTCTAGTAACAGGTAGATGAGGACAGAACACACACAGTAGGACGGGACTTAGCTACTTGTATGTGCAGGAGAGAAAGAAAGGAAGAAAGTAATGTATGAAGGAAGGAAAGAAGGAAGGACTGGACTGTGTTTGTACCTGCAGGCTGAGCCCGTCTCATGAAGATGATCCACACTTCTCCTTAAAGGTAAATCACGGCTTCCCTCTCATCTCTGACAACACCTGTAGCTCAGTGCTGCCCCATTTGTAAATACCAGTGTATATACTGCTGTGTGTCCACAGGGCTGCGGTTTAGTCTCCCCCTCTTCTTTAGCTTCTCAGCTGCAGCTTAGTGTAACCCCTTCCTTGCTGCACTACTCACACACCTGCACACAGTGCATCAGTAACCATTTTTCCATTTACACACCATCTATAATGCTGGACTGTAATCATTCCCAGTATAGTGTCAGCCGGCCCAGTCCAGTGCACAGCATAGCAGTAAGGAGTATATGCTGTGCTGTGATTGGCCAGGCAACTAAGGGTAAGGAAGTCCTGTGTGTGCAGTACAGGGAGACCACTCAGCCCTGGTCCTGAAATACAGAGAATGAGAAATGTCTGTGCACCATGGAGGGGGCTCTAGAAGCCCAATAAAAGCAGTGACGTCACCAACAGCAGTGACATCACATCACTAATAGCAGCGACGTCACTGTCACTAATAACAGCAGGGTCATCACTAATAACTGCACTGACATCACTAATAACAGCAGGGACATCACTAATAACTGCACTGACATCACTAACAGCAGCAGGGACATCACATCACTAAAAGCAGCGACGTCACTGTCACTAATAACAGCAGTGACATCACATCACTAATAGCAGCGACGTCACTGTCACTAATAACAGCAGGGACATCACATCAATAATAGCAGCAACGTCACTGTCACTAATAACAGCAGGGACATCACTAATAACTGCACTGACATCACTAATAACAGCAGGGACATCACTAATAGCAGTGACATCACTAACAACAGCAGGGACATCACTAATAGAAGTGACATCACTAATAACAGCAGTGACGTCACTAATAGCAGTAACATCACATCACTAATAGCAGTGACATCACTAATAACATCACTGACATCACTAATAACAGCAGGGACATCACATCACTAATAGCAGCAACGTCACGGTCACTAATAACAGCAGGAACATCGCTAATAACAGCACTGACATCACTAATAGCAGTGACATCCCTAATAACAGCAGTGACGTCATTAACAGCAGTAACATCACATCACTAATAGCAGTGACATCACTAATAGCAGGGACATCAGTAATACCAGCAGTGACATCACTAATACCAGCAGTGACATCACTAACAGCAGTGACGTCACTAACAGCACCATTGACGCCACTAATAACAGCAGTGACGTCACTAATAACAGCAGGGACATCACATCACTAACAACAGCAATGACGTCACTAACAGCAGGGACATGACTAATAACAGCAGTGACGTCACAAATAACAGCAGCGATGTCACTATTAGCAGCAGAGACATCACTGTCACTAACAGCAGCAACATCCTCACTAATAAAAGTTACATCACATCACTTATAACAGCAGCGATATTACTAATAACAGCAGTGACATCACTAATAACAGCAGGGACATCACATCACTTATAACAGCAGCGATATTACTAATAACAGCAGTGACATCACTAATAACAGCAGGGACATCACATCACTTATAACAGCAGCGATATTACTAATAACAGCAGTGACGTCACTAATAACAGCAGGGACATCACATCACTTATAACAGCAGCGATATTACTAATAACAGCAGTGACATCACTAATAACAGCAGGGACATCACATCACTTATAACAGCAGCGATATTACTAATAACAGCAGTGACATCACTAATAACAGCAGCGATATTACTAATAACAGCAGTGACATCACATCACTTATAACAGCAGCGATATTACTAATAACAGCAGCAGTATTACTAATAACAGCAGTGACATCACTAATAACAGCAGCGATATTACTAATAACAGCAGTGACATCACATCACTTATAACAGCAGCGATATTACTAATAACAGCAGTGACATCACTAATAACAGCAGCGACATCAGATCACTTATAACAGCAGGGATATTACTAATAACAGCAGTGACATCACATCACTTATAACAGCAGCGATATTACTAATAACAGCAGCGATATTACTAATAACAGCAGTGACATCACTAATAACAGCAGCGATATTACTAATAACAGCAGTGACGTCACTAATAACAGCAGGGACATCACATCACTTATAACAGCAGCGATATTACTAATAACAGCAGTGACATCACTAATAACAGCAGCGATATTACTAATAACAGCAGGGACATCACATCACTTATAACAGCAGCGATATTACTAATAACAGCAGTGACATCACTAATAACAGCAGCGATATTACTAATAACAGCAGTGACATCACTAATAACAGCAGCGATATTACTAATAACAGCAGTGACGTCACTAATAACAGCAGGGACATCACATCACTTATAACAGCAGCGATATTACTAATAACAGCAGTGACATCACTAATAACAGCAGGGACATCACATCACTTATAACAGCAGCGATATTACTAATAACAGCAGTGACATCACTAATAACAGCAGCGATATTACTAATAACAGCAGTGACGTCACTAATAACAGCAGTGACATCACTAATAACAGCAGCGATATTACTAATAACAGCAGTGACATCACTAATAACAGCAGCGATATTACTAATAACAGCAGGGACATCACATCACTTATAACAGCAGCGATATTACTAATAACAGCAGTGACATCACTAATAACAGCAGCGATATTACTAATAACAGCAGTGACATCACTAATAACAGCAGCGATATTACTAATAACAGCAGTGACATCACTAATAACAGCAGCGATATTACTAATAACAGCAGGGACATCACATCACTAATAACAGCAGGGACATCACATCACTTATAACAGCAGCGATATTACTAATAACAGCAGTGACATCACTAATAACAGCAGGGACATCACTAATAACAGCAGCGATATTACTAATAACAGCAGTGACATCACTAATAACAGCAGGGACATCACATCACTTATAACAGCAGCGATATTACTAATAACAGCAGTGACATCACTAATAACAGCAGCGATATTACTAATAACAGCAGTGACGTCACTAATAACAGCAGCGATATTACTAATAACAGCAGCGATATTACTAATAACAGCAGTGACGTCACTAATAACAGCAGCGATATTACTAATAACAGCAGCGATATTACTAATAACAGCAGTGACGTCACTAATAACAGCAGGGACATCACATCACTTATAACAGCAGTGATATTACTAATAACAGCAGTGATATTACTAATAACAGCAGGGACATCACTAATAACAGCAGCGATATTACTAATAACAGCAGTGACCTGTCACCTGTCACTACTCTGAAGGGTTAAGCTAACAAAACCATGAAGGCTTATAAAAACTTTTAAGCCATGCCATGTATGATATGCTCTGCTGATCTGCAGTATCTAAGCCTGTCATGTGTGATACACTCTGCTGAGCTGCTGTATCTAAGCCTGAGCCCCAGTCGTTGCCTGGGTGTGCCCCCTCTGAGGAGCCTGCACTTTTATCATTATGTATCTCAGTCTGGCGCTGACCTGACTGTACATAATGTGCTGGACACTGCGCCACCTGCTGGTCATTTCCTGTATCTCAGCTCACAGCATCGGATACTGCATGTTGCTGGGATACGGCATCCACTGTAAACAATACAAACAATATAACGGAGGGGGTGGGGGGAGCGGAGCAGCTTACGGCCTCCAGAGGAGAGCTGACCCCATGGACATAGCCTGGACAGTATCACACATGACAGACTTAGATACACCGTGCAACATATGGTATCACACATGATGAGCTTGGATACACAGTTCAGCAGACAGTATCACTCACAGTATAATACACAGGTGCCAGGGATACATCATCCAGATCCCTCAATCAATTGTGATTCACCCATCAGTATCACACATAATAGGATTAGATACAGTAGTTTAGCAGAATGTATCACATATGACAGGATCGGATACGGTAGCTACATTAGTGACATCTGATATATGTACAATACCGATGTAATGGTGATATATGTGTGATGTGATGATATCACCACTAGGGGTGACCGACTGTCCTATGTAATGCCTCCTACATCATCACACCAGCAGGGGGCAGGGTGTCCTCCACATCAGCACACCAGCAGGGGGCAGGGTGTCCTCCACATCAGCACACCAGCAGGGGGCAGGGTGTCCTCCTTACATCATCACACCAGCAGGGGGCAGGGTGTCCTCCACATCAGCACACCAGCAGGGGGCAGGGTGTCCTCCACATCAGCACACCAGCAGGGGGCAGGGTGTCCTCCACATCAGCACACCAGCAGGGGGCAGGGTGTCCTCCTCACATCATCACACCAGCAGGGGGCAGGGTGTCTTCCACATCAGCACACCAGCAGGGGGCAGGGTGTCCTCCACATCATCACACCAGCAGGGGGCAGGGTGTCCTCCTCACATCATCACACCAGCAGGGGGCAGGGTGTCCTCCACATCAGCACACCAGCAGGGGGCAGGGTGTCCTCCACATCAGCACACCAGCAGGGGGTCCTCCACATCAGCACACCAGCAGGGGACAGTGTGTCCTCCCCACATCATCACACCAGCAGGGGACAGTGTGTCCTCCTCACATCAGCACACCAGCAGGGGGCAGTGTGTCCTCCTCACATCAGCACACCAGCAGGGGGCAGTGTGTCCTCCACATCAGCACACCAGCGGGGGCAGCGTGTCCTCCACATCAGCACACCAGCAGGGGGCAGCGTGTCCTCCACATCAGCACACCAGCAGGGGGCAGTGTGTCCTCCCCACATCATCACACCAGCAGGGGACAGTGTGTCCTCCCCACATCATCACACCAGCAGGGGACAGTGTGTCCTCCTCACATCAGCACACCAGCAGGGGGCAGTGTGTCCTCCACATCAGCACACCAGCAGGGGGCAGAGTGTCCTCCACATCAGCACACCAGCAGGGGGCAGCGTGTCCTCCACATCAGCACACCAGCAGGGGGCAGTGTGTCCTCCCCAGATCAGCACACCAGCAGGGGGCAGTGTGTCCTCCACATCAGCACACCAGCAGGGGGCAGTGTGTCCTCCACATCAGCACACCAGCAGGGGGCAGTGTGTCCTCCACATCAGCACACCAGCAGGGGGCAGTGTGTCCTCCACATCAGCACACCAGCAGGGGGCAGTGTGTCCTCCACATCAGCACACCAGCAGGGGGCAGTGTGTCCTCCACATCAGCACACCAGCAGGGGGCAGTGTGTCCTCCACATCAGCACACCAGCAGGGGGCAGGGTGTCCTCCACATCATCACACCAGCAGGGCCAGTGTGTCCTCCCCACATCAGCACACCAGCAGGGGGCAGTGTGTCCTCCCCACATCAGCACACCAGGAGGGGGCAGCGTGTCCTCCCCACATCATCACACCAGCAGGGGGCAGCCTGTCCTCCACATCAGCACACCAGCAGGGGGCAGTGTGTCCTCCCCACATCAGCACACCAGCAGGGGGCAGTGTGTCCTCCACATCATCACACCAGCAGGGGGCAGTGTGTCCTCCCCACATCAGCACACCAGCAGGGGGCAGTGTGTCCTCCCCACATCATCACACCAGCAGGGGGCAGTGTTTCCTCCCCACATCAGCACACCAGCAGGGCCAGTGTGTCCTCCCCACATCATCACACCAGCAGGGGGCAGTGTGTCCTCCCCACATCAGCACACCAGCAGGGGGCAGTGTACTAAGAGAACTAAAGACTGACTGCTGGGGCCCCCCAGAATCTTAAGAAAGGGGGCCCCACCAAATGGGGTTGCAGGGGGATGAAGCTGATTGTAGTTTACTCTATGGCTCCCCCTAGTGATCACCTGCTCCACCTGCAGCCATGATGGTGGGTGATAATGTGGTTATACAATGCTGTTATATCCTGGTCCTCTCCAATCCATCCGCACACTCCTCACCTGACCGGGGCCCATGTTATAGCGGAAATATTCACTGTGCAAACACTTATAGCAGAGGGGAATGTGAAGAGCGGGGGCCGGGGGATGGCTGCCCCCCATGTGTCTCCATCACTGCCCATACACATACAGTTACTCATGTATCTAAGCCTATCATGTGTTACTGTCTGCTCCACTGCTGTATCTAAGCCTTCCAGGTGTGATACTGCTGATCTGCTGTATCTAAGCCTATAATGTGTGATACTGTTGTGATACAGCATCAGCATCTCATGGTCTCCGGTCTGCTGATACTTTACATAATAGTTTATTGAAAGCAGCTGGAAAATACTGAACGTCCCCAGCCCTGGGATATGGAGGAGATACAGGAGATCCCCAGGTTATACCAGCTGTACATATATAATTATATAAGTAAATACCCAGGTTATACCAGCTGTACATATATAATTATATACAGGAGACACCCAGGTTATACCTGCTGTACATATATAATTATATACAGTATATACCCAGGTTATACCAGCTGTACATATATAATTATATACAGGAGATCCCCAGGTTATACCAGCTGTACATATATAATTATATACAGTATATACCCAGGTTATACCAGCTGTACATATATAATTGTATACAGGAGATCCCCCAGGTTATACCAGCTGTACATATATAATTATATACAGGAGATACCCAGGTTATACCAGCTGTACATATATAATTATACACAGTATATTCCCAGGTTATACCAGCTGTACATATACAATTATATACAGTATATACCCAGGTTATACCAGCTGCACATATATAATTATATACAGGAGATACCCAGGTTATACCAGCTGAACATATACAATTATACACAGGATATACCTAGGTTATAGCAGCTGTACATATATAATTATATACAGGAGATACCCAGGTTATACCAGCTGTACATATATAATTACATACAGGAGATCCCCCAGGTTATACCAGCTGTACATATATAATTATATACAGGAGATACCCAGGTTATACCAGCTGTACATATATAATTATATACAGTATATTCCCAGGTTATACCAGCTGTACATATACAATTATATACAGTATATACCCAGGTTATACCAGCTGCACATATATAATTATATATATAGGAGATACCCAGGTTATACCAGCTGTACATATATATTATATACAGGAGATACCCAGGTTATACCAGCTGTACATATATAATTATATACAGCTGTACATATATATTATATACAGTATATACCCAGGTTATACCAGCTGTACATTTATAATTATATACAGTATATACCCAGGTTATACCAGCTGTACATATATAATTATATACAGGAGACACCCAGGTTATACCTGCTGTACATATATAATTATATACAGTATATACCCAGGTTATACCAGCTGTACATATATAATTATATACAGGAGATCCCCAGGTTATACCAGCTGTACATATATAATTATATACAGGAGATACCCAGGTTATACCAGCTGTACATATATAATTATATACAGGAGATACCCAGGTTATACCAGCTGTACATTTATAATTATATACAGTATATACCCAGGTTATACCAGCTGTATACATACTGCTGTATACAGGAGATATATAACAGCAGTGACATCACCTGTCCCCACCCAGAAGGGTTAATGTAGTATACTTGGTAGATTTTTATAACGTTATTGAGACAGTGGGTGGTGGGTGGGGGGGGGGGTTATGCGGCCCCCCCCCCGGCCCCCCGGATACAGTGAGTGTAGCTAAGCTAATATGAGGGTGAGGTGGGGCCGGAGACGGGCGTCATCCTCACTGAGTGTAATGTAAACACTGGGCTGCGGCCACCATGGACGGGCAGTGCCAAGTAGCAGTCATACATGAGGCCAGGCCAGCCCCCGGCCAACAGCGTATCTCCACCATCTCAGCCTGTACCCCCACCCCGCACCCAGGACCCCCCAGCCCATCAGCTGCAGGGCGTCACCCCATACTGCAGCCGATCATTCATCACCCACACAGCTGCAGAACATCACTCCCACTGACAGACACAGTGTGATATGTCCTGCAGAGTATTACACCCCTGACCGCTCTACATATCTGCAGAACATCACTCTGTCCTCTACCTCCTGATACATAGTGATATATCCTGCAGAGTATTACACCGCTGCTCTGCAGAACATCGCTCTGTCCTCTCTACCTCCTGATACATAATGATATCCTGCAGAGTATTACACCCCTGGTCTGCAAAACATGGCTCTGTCCTCTCTACCTCCTGATACATAGTGAGATATCCTGCAGAGTATTACACCCCTGACCTTTCTACAGATCTGCAGAACATCGCTCTGTCCTCTCTACTTCCTGATACATAGTGATATATCCTGCAGAGTATCACACCCCTGGCCTCTTTACAGATCTGCAGAACATCGCTCTGTCCTCTCTGCCTCCTGATACATAGTGAGATATCCTGCAGAGTATAACACCCCTCGTCTGCAGAACATCGCTCTGTCCTCTCTACCTCCAGATACATAGCGATATATCCTGCAGCTTGTTACACCCCTGACCTCTCTACAGATCTGCAGAACATCACTCTGGCCTCCTGACACCACATAGATTGTGATGTATCCTGCAGAGTATTACACCCCTGACCTCTGCAGAACATCGCTCTGCATATAACCAGCAGGAGATGAGGAACCACATGAGATGTTGGATCTCCTCAGGTGATCATTGATCTGTCTGTAGGTTTCTCCACCCAACATGCTCCAGGTGTGTAGTCAACAAGATGGCGGCTGTAAATTACCAGTAACTATTCCAGGATTGTCACATCAAACGCTGTGGTGGCGGCAGGAGCCGGGGATCATGGGGGAGCATTGTTCTCCTGTGACATTACATCACCCTGAGACATAACCTGAGAGCGGAGGCCATGATGGGACTTGTCAGGATGAGGCGGCAGTATCTCACATGATGGGCTTAGATACAGCAACTTAGTTGACAGTATCACACATGATGGGCTTAGATACAGCGGCTCAGTTGACAGTATCACACATGTTGGGCTTAGATACAGCGGCTCAGTTGACAGTATCACACATGATGGGCTTAGATACAGCGGCTCAGTTGACAGTATCACAGATGATATTATTAGAATCACCAGATGAGCAGGCTGTATCACATGTGATAGGCTTAGATACATCAGGAGGTCGTTGTTGTGTACACGGTGTTGGTTACCATGGTGATTGGAGACCCCTCCCTGTATGTTATCAGCGGCAGCTTCCTGGAGGCCCCGGGGTCCCCCCCTATCTGCTCCATGATGTCTCCTCTTCCCTCCTCCTCTCTTCCTTCCTCTCTCATCCACATTCCTTATGGTCTCAGCGTTGGGTCTTATTCACACCTCACCTGCCAGACTATCAGCACCGTCCCCTCCATGGTTGTCACCCACTGAGGTCGGCCACGTTTACTGTGGGGCCGCTGAGGTAACAGTGATACCGGGCCCCTAGACACCTCAGTATGGCAAACACCGGGCCCCTAGACACCTCAGTATGGCAGACACCGGGCCCCTAGACACCTCAGTATGGCAGACATCGGGCCCCTAGACACCTCAGTATGGCAGACATCGGGCCCCTAGACACCTCAGTATGGCAAACACCGGGCCCCTAGACACCTCACTATGGCAGACATCGGGCCCCTAGACACCTCAGTATGGCAGACACCGGGCCCCTAGACACCTCAGTATGGCAGACACCGGGCCCCTAGACACCTCAGTATGGCAAACACCGGGCCCCTAGACACCTCAGTATGGCAGACACCGGGCCCCTAGACACCTCAGTATGGCAGACACCGGGCCCCTAGACACCTCAGTATGGCAGACACCGGGCCCCTAGACACCTCAGTATGGCAGACACCGGGCCCCTAGACACCTCAGTATGGCAAACACCGGGCCCCTAGACACCTCAGTATGGCAGGCGTGGGGCCCCTAGACACCTCAGTATGGCAGGCGCGAGGCCCCTAGACACCTCAGTATGGCAGGCGCGGGGCCCCTCAGTGAGGCAGACACCGGGCCCCTAGACACCTCAGTATGGCAGACACCGGGCCCCTAGACACCTCAGTATGGCAGACACCGAGCCCCTAGACACCTTAGTATTGCCGACATGGGGCCCTGTTACACCTCAGTATGGCAGGCTCAGGGCCCCTCATTATGGCAGACACCGGGCCCCTAAACACCTCAGTATAGCAGATGCGGGGCCCCTCAGTATGGCAGGCACAGGGCCCCTCATTATGGCAGACACCGGGCCCCTAAACACCTCAGTATAGCAGATGCGGGGCCCCTCAGTATGGCAGGCTCAGGGCCCCTCATTATGGCAGACACCGGGCCCCTAAACACCTCAGTATAGCAGGTGCAAGGCCCCTCAGTATGGCAGGCGTGGGGCCCTGTTACACCTCAGTATGGCAGATGCGGGGCCTCTCAGTATGGCAGATGCGGGGCCCCTCAGTATGGCAGATGCGGGGCCCCTCAGTATGGCAGGCGCAGGGCCCTGTTACACCTCAGTATGGCAGGAGCGGGGCCCCTCAGTATGGCAGACACGGGGCCCCTCAGTATGGCAGACGCGGGGCCCCTCAGTATGGCAGGCGCAGGGCCCTGTTACACCTCAGTATGGCAGGCGTGGGGCCCCTTAGTATGGCAGACACGGGGCCCCTCAGTATGGTAGGCGCAGGGCCCTGTTACACCTCAGTATGGTAGGCGTGGGGCCCCTCAGTATGGCAGACACGGGGCCCCTCAGTATGGCAGACACGGGGCCCCTCAGTATGGCAGACACGGGGCCCCTCAGTATGGCAGACACGGGGCCCTGTTACACCTCAGTATGGTAGGCATGGGGCCCCTCAGTATGGCAGACACGGGGCCCCTCAGTATGGCAGACACGGGGCCCCTCAGTATGGCAGACACGGGGCCCCTCAGTATGGTAGGCGTGGGGCCCCTCAGTGTGGCAGACACGGGGCCCCTCAGTATGGCAGACATGGGGCCCTGTTACAGGCTACAGGTTGTTCCTCTGATAGGAAGCGGACAGGTACAGCTGGATAACACTGCTGCTTCCTGCAGGGTCAGGAGTCAGGACACCTTGCTGTCCTCACGTGAGGCGTCCAGGAAGTGTTATCATAGGCAGATTAGACTGCAGCATCCGGCCCGAGCAGGGATGAGCTAATGGAGAACATGGGATCAGTGTGAAATAATCCTGGGAATATGGTCCCATCCAGGTTCTCATCCCTTACCAGTGACACCTATGGGGTCCGCTTCTTTCACCCCACCCCCCTCTCATGGCTATTCTGGGCTGCTGTAGACCATGGGTGACAACCACTAGTGATGAGCGGGACTATGACAACTATTACAGACACCCTCCTACTCTACCTGTGTGTCAGTCTGCACCGCAGTTCTCAGGTTGTATTCATGAAGCCTCGGGATGAATTCAATTGTAATGGACACATAATGTTTGTCATAGTCCTGTTCATTATAAGGAACTGCAGAGATGATGGGACTATGACAACTATTACATACACCCTCCTACTCCTCCACTTGGGTGATCCTGTGTGATAGTTGTGTGATAGCATGTAATAGTTGTCATAGTCCCAATTATCCTGAGACTTCAGAGAACTGCAGAGATGCTGGGACTATGACAACTATTCCGTACTCCCATTTTTCTGGCATATTAGGCATTAGACTGTAAGCTCTGTGGGCCGGGGCCTGTGTGTAGTGGGATGGATTGTGTTCCAGCCCTAGGTTTGATCTCGCCCCACCCAGGATAATAAGCCGGGTCTCCCCGCGGGCGGCTGCCGCTTTACACTTCCTCCAGGATTTTACAAGGAAAGTGAGACGGCTACAAGATGGTGAGGCTGCGGATCCGGCTGCCCGCCCCTTCACCCTGCGCAGACACGTGCTGGGGACCGGGCAGACTATTCTGCCGCCTCACGTGGGCCACATGGCATTGTTACTGTGTCTGGGCTCAAGCTCCGCCTCTTATAGGGTGAGAAAAAATGCATCTCATGGAAATCTTCTTAAAAACTACACATCAGCTATAGGAACACATTCAGACTGGTATGGGGGACAGCGTCTCCAGTCATGTGACCTCCCCTAATCAACATGGGCGACAGCGTCTCCAGTCATGTGACCTCCCACTACCAACATAGGCAGCAGCGTCTCCAGTCATGTGACCTACCGCTACCAACATGGGCGACAGCGTCTCCAGTCATGTGACCTCCTGCTACCAACATGGGCAGCAGCGTCTCCAGTCATGTGACCTCCAGCTACCAACATGGGCGACAGCGTCTCCAGTCATGTGACCTCCAGCTACCAACATGGGCAGCAGCGTCTCCAGTCATGTGACCTCCAGCTACCAACATGGGCAGCAGCGTCTCCCGTCATGTGACCTCCAGCTACCAACATGGGCAGCAGCGTCTCCAGTCATGTGACCTCCAGCTACCAACATGGGCAGCAGCGTCTCCAGTCATGTGACCTCCAGCTACCAACATGGGCGACAGCGTCTCCAGTCATGTGACCTCCAGCTACCAACATGGGCGACAGCGTCTCCAGTCATGTGACCTCCAGCTACCAACATGGGCGGCAGCGTCTCCAGTCATGTGACCTCCAGCTACCAACATGGGCAGCAGCGTCTCCTGTCATGTGACCTCCAGCTACCAACATGGGCGACAGCGTCTCCTGTCATGTGACCTCCAGCTACCAACATGGGCGACAGTGTCTCCAGTCATGTGACCTCCAGCTACCAACATGGATGACAGTGTCTCCAGTCATGTGACCTCCCGTTACCAACATGGATGACAGTGTCTTCAGTCATGTGACCTCAAGCTGTTCCATAGCGGCTACCTGATCAGATGGGTTAAAGGGGTTATCCAGCGCTACGAAAACATGGCCACTTTCTCTCAGAGACAGCCCCGCTCTGGTCTCCAGCTTGGGCAAGGTTTTGCTGCTCAGTTCCATTGAAGTGAATGGAGCACAATTGGAAACCGCCCCTGAACTGGAGACAAGAGTGGTGCTGTCTCTGAAAGAAAGGGGCCATGTTTTTGTAGCACTGGAGAACCCCTTTAATGCTTTAGCAGCTGCAGTGAATGGGTTAACGCCTCTACCTCCCACAATCCTCTGCTCCCACTCTGATGACATCACGCCGTCTTCAGGCCACAATTATCTCCTCGTTTACTAATTGGTCAATTAGTCGGGGTCAGAAGTGACTGAGCCGCAATCTTCGCTAATCCCCAAATTCTTCTCACGTTTATTTCTTACAAATCCGGAAAACTTCACAGATCTGAGGGGGATGGGCCGCTGCCGCCCGCTCCCATCTCCCCATAGACTTCAATGTCACAGCGCCACCTGGTGGCCTATTTGGGATGAAAAACTATCATGTGATTTCGTGGGTAGATCGGATGGTGATGGGCGCAGGAGCGGCAGACTTCACGGCAGTGGACGGCGTCTCCACTTATCAGGCCGCATTGACAAGGGCCCTCAGCCCTGCGCGGTCTGGCGTCTCCCGTGAGTGTCCCACTTGTGAGTCAAGTGTCGCACGCCCTGAGCGCAAACACTGCAGCCTTAATCCTGCCACCAGTCTGTACTGGAGACCACTCGATGGGCGCCCATTGTCCGGCCCCCGCCCCACACTCCAGGCCTTCCTATGTGTTCCTGTGTCTATCCGCCCGGCTTCCCCTCTAATCTCCGCACCATGGCAACCAGGAGATAGCAGTGATCTTGGATCAACCTCACGAGGAGCAGGGCGTGTTACCTATGAATCAGCGCTACACGTCTCCACACAGCATGGAGGCAGCGCTGAGGAACGGAACACAACTGAAACGCGACGGTCTGTCAAAGGCCGAAACGCGTCATTTTCAGCAGTTGTCCAGTGCTGTATAAAGTTTATTGAAGAGCCCCCACATATCACTAACCAGTTCACCCACTCCTCAAGTACCGTGAGTTCTGATTGGTTGTTGTAGGCTACAACACCAGTTCTACCCGAAACGCATGGAACCTGTGCATGAGAACGGCCACAAGCCAGTGACCTGAATAGTAGTACAGCCTATACCGTACAGTATACATAACACCGCACAGACACTAACCTGACGGCCATTTCCAGAGGCCGCCCGCCCCCCATTGACGTCCCAGGGTGATCGGGTGGCTTATAATCCAATTTTAGGAGCAGCTTGTAACACATGACCCTCACCGCAATGTAATTTTATGTCTTATGACCTCGACGTGATCACGGAACACTGAGCTACAGAAGTGTCCACGACGGACTGCCCAACGTAACAGCGCCACATCTGCTCACAGGTTATACGTGGGATTACAGCTGGACAGCGCCACATCTGCTCACAGGTTATACGTAGGATTACAGCTGGACAGCGCCACATCTGCTAACTGGTTATATGTGGTATTACAGCCACCACAGCTGGACAGCGCCACATCTGCTCACAGGTTATACGTAGGATTACAGCCACCACAGCTGGACAGCGCCACATCTGCTCACAGGTTATATGTGGTATTACAGCCACCACAGCTGGACAGCGCCACATCTGCTCACAGGTTATATGTGGTATTACAGCTGGACAGCGCCACATCTGCTCACAGGTTATATGTGGTATTACAGCTGGACAGCACCACATCTGCTCACAGGTTATACATGGTATTACAGCTGGACAGCGCCACATCTGCTCACAGGTTATACGTAGGATTACAGCTGGACAGCGCCACATCTGCTCACAGGTTATACGTAGGATTACAGCTGGACAGCGCCACATCTGCTCACAGGTTATATGTGGTATTACAGCCACCACAGCTGGACAGCGCCACATCTGCTCACAGGTTATATGTAGGATTACAGCTGGCCAGCGCCACATCTGCTAACTGGTTATACGTGGTATTACAGCCACCACAGCTGGACAGCGCCACATCTGCTCACAGGTTATACGTAGGATTACAGCTGGACAGCGCCACATCTGCTCACAGGTTATACGTAGGATTACAGCCACCACAGCTGGACAGCGCCACATCTGCTCACAGGTTATATGTGGTATTACAGCCACCACAGCTGGACAGCGCCACATCTGCTCACAGGTTATATGTGGTATTACAGCTGGACAGCGCCACATCTGCTCACAGGTTATATGTGGTATTACAGCTGGACAGCACCACATCTGCTCACAGGTTATACATGGTATTACAGCTGGACAGCGCCACATCTGCTCACAGGTTATACGTAGGATTACAGCTGGACAGCGCCACATCTGCTCACAGGTTATACGTAGGATTACAGCTGGACAGCGCCACATCTGCTCACAGGTTATATGTGGTATTACAGCCACCACAGCTGGCCAGCGCCACATCTGCTAACTGGTTATACGTGGTATTACAGCCACCACAGCTGGACAGCGCCACATCTGCTCACAGGTTATACGTAGGATTACAGCTGGACAGCGCCACATCTGCTCACAGGTTATACGTAGGATTACAGCTGGACAGCGCCACATCTGCTCACAGGTTATATGTGGTATTACAGCCACCACAGCTGGACAGCGCCACATCTGCTAACTGGTTATACGTGGTATTACAGCCACCACAGCTGGACAGCGCCACATCTGCTCACAGGTTATACGTGGTATTACAGCCACCACAGCTGGACAGCGCCAAATATGCTCACAGGTTGTACGTGGTATTACAGCCAAGCTTCATTATCTGCATTGCAATCCCAGACCCGACCACTAGGCAGGTGCGGCGCTGGGTTTCTAATCTTGGACAACCCATTTACTTTACAGCTACTATACCGGAGAAAATGTCATCACATACCAAGCCGAACGCCTCAGAGTGATGCCAATACACAGTTAGAGGGTGGAGTTCCCCTTTATCCTGAATTCATCATATTGGGGTCTATACCAGTGAACTCACACACAGAGCCAGCCATTGGCTGAATAGGTGACAACCATCCCCCCCATATATGGTGACAATGAAGCCCCTCCCACAACAGAGAGGAGCAGAGACCCCTGAGGCATGATGGGAGGAAAATTCAGGAGAAATTTAAAGGGATTTTTTATGAAATATTAAATGACCCATCTTGTGCATGTGACTTAGGGAGTACCCCGCACCCATCATGGGAATCTTAGCCATCCCCAGAGTTTCCCTTTAAGGACTCAGACCTGAATAGGACTTGTAGTTCTACAAGCGGCCATGTCCGTGTCACCCGCCTCTGACCCGGAACGCCCATGGTTAAATGGCATTACGTGGGAAAAGAGCGGAAACAATGGCAGCGGCGACTGTCAGCAGAGCAAACAAGCAGCAGGAGACGCTTTCTAACAATCCGGGGCCCCGGCTCTCTGGTTACTGATCACCCAGGTGCAGCCACTTAAAGGGCCAGCTCAGATTACTGTCACACGGCAAACAGAGGCCTCTGCAACCTGCTCCGTCCTGTCACCCAGCTCGCCTGTGAGCCGGAGAGGTCACCTGTGGTGTGTAACATGACCCCCCTATATGGGTGAACTCCCCCTTTAAGACACCTGAACCCAACTACTGCCATATACAGTGAGTGTAGGGTGGAGGTGGTCAGACTTATGGTGGACCTAGTCATCCCTCCACCACTGGGGGGCGCCCTGGGGAGTGGGCACTTGGCTCCATCTCTGGTCGTTTTCTCATGGTAATAAACAGCGAACGCCTTTTCTTCGTGATCTCGAGATGAAACTTAATAAGCCGTTAATTAGAGAAATTCCAGGCCGGGGCTGCGTGCCAGATACGAGGGGGCGCCCCGGGGGCCGGAGGAGAAGGACTACAAGTCCCAGCACGCTCTGCCGTACCCACCATCCCTGCTGATTCTGCAGTATACAGAGAGTCACCCAGCTTTCCCAGGAGCAGATAGAACCATGGATGATACAAGAGGCGATGGTCCTGCATCCTTGGCCGCAGAGCTTACACTCTATACGTTCATCTCTCCTAGGTGGTGTTTGCCATCTAATCCCAAGAGCTTACCATCTACACATGGCTTATGGTGGTTTGCAGGACTCGGCAGAAGAGCTGACACTTCTATGGAGAGTACTCACCCTCTCCTGGTATCCCAGGGAATTTCCAGCTATACCCTGGATGATGGGAGTTGTAGTCCCCCGGGGGTATTGGATGGATCCAGCAGGTCGGGGTCCCACAGTTATAGTCCCAGCTGCGGACTCTCTCGCTCACTCCCAGTGATGTGTTTGCTGGAAGGGACTTGCCTGGAGTCCTCCCTCCTCCTCCCCTCCCTGCTGCCTCCTCTACCCTCCTCCTCCTCCTCAGGTTGGAGTCAGCTCCGCTTTGATTCACATTTTTTATCCCAGGAGAAGCAGAGCCGACTATCCTGACCTGTCAGTCACTGTGCGCGGCCCCAAGGGCAATCACTTAAAGGGCAACTCCACCAAAGACGCTGCCAGGACTGGAGCTATAGGGCAATCACTTAAAGGGCAACTCCACAAGAGACGCTGCCAGGACTGGAGCTATAGGGCAATCACTTAAAGGGCAACTCCACCAGAGACACTGCCAGGACTGGAGCTATAGGGCAATCACTTAAAGGGCAACTCCACCAGAGACGCTGCCAGGACTGGAGCTATAGGGCAATCACTTAAAGGGCAACTCCACCAGAGACGCTGCCAGGGCTGGCGCTATAGGGGAAATCACTTAAAGGGCAACTCCACCAGAGACGCTGCCAGGGCTGGCGCTATAGGGGAAATCACTTATAGGGCAACTCCACCAGAGACGCTGCCAGGACTGGAGTTATAGGGGCAATCACTTAAAGGGCAACTCCACCAGAGACGCTGCCAGGACTGGAGTTATAGGGGCAATCACTTAAAGGGCAACTCCACCAGAGACGCTGCCAGGGCTGGAGCTATAGGGGCAATTACTTAAAGGGCAAATCCACCAGAGACGCTGCCAGGACTGGAGTTATAGGGGCAGTCACTTAAAGGGCAACTCCACCAGAGACACTGCCAGGGATGGAGCTATAGGGCAATCACTTAAAGGGCAACTCCACAAGAGACGCTGCCAGGGCTGGCGCTATAGGGGCAATCACTTAAAGGGCAACTCCACAAGAGACGCTGCCAGGGCTGGAGCTATAGGGGCAATCACTTAAAGGGCAACTCCACCAGAGACGCTGCCAGGGCTGGCGCTATAGGGGCAATCACTTATAGGGCAACTCCACCAGAGACGCTGCCAGGACTGGAGTTATAGGGGCAATCACTTAAAGGGCAACTCCACCAGAGACGCTGCCAGGACTGGAGTTATAGGGGCAATCACTTAAAGGGCAACTCCACCAGAGATGCTGCCAGGGCTTGCGCTATAAGGGCATGGTGGGAGTAAATATCCCTGAGGGGCACAAAGCCTTGGCAGCAGTATTATACAGGGGTCTCTGTTACCCATGGTCCGTTGGGGCCGGCCTTGTTGAGTTATTCCACCAATGGCAGCCAGTACATAATTCATAGGGCTATAACCCAACTTTCTGCTGACCCTGAGTGGTATCTATATTACCTAATACCTCCCTTATGCAGCCTGTACCGTGTCAGTCTTCACTGCTAGTACTTGTATTCTCTCACAGAATTCTCCAGCTTCCCATGGACCAGGGATGGGGAACCCTCCGCCCTCCAGCTGTAAAGCTTCAGCTGTCCAGGTATGATGGGAGTTGTAGTAACAGCTGGAGGCCTGCAGGTTCCCCATCCTTGCCATAGACCTTGGCACATTACACAGGGGTAACACATGTACACAGGTAGCGGCCTATGTCTCCCAGCTTCCTGTAGTCCCTGGGTGGGATATACATTTCCCATCATGCTCTGTCCATGTCAGTGTCAGTCCTCACTGTAATTCTAGAATTCTATTCAGGATAGAGAGAACTATATGTGAGAGGACAAACAAAAGAAGGAAATGAGCCCATGATGTCAGGCCACCCTTTCACTGCTGCTTGGTATTAGCAGGATTGTCATGGTGTGTGTTCTGCTGCCACCTGGTGGTGTCATACTGTAATTACAGCTATCTTTCTTGGAGACAGTCAGCATTACAGTGTTTTATACTCTGCAGTGTTGTCACTCCTAGTATGAACTGGGGTACAGTGGTATTTAACCTGTTAATTTTCAGCCTTGCATTGCATTTAGGGGGGCCAGTTGGAGGACTGTGGACCCCTCTCTAATAGCTTAGTGACTGGAGCATCAAGTTGGTTAAACAGGTTCTCTGTGATTCTAAGGGGGTCACCTAAGGTACCTAAGATGATATGCCATCATAGTGCTGGCCCTGCTAACAAGATCCATCTCACAGTATACCATCATAGTGCTGGCCCTTTAAGACCCATCTAACACTATACCATCATAGTGCTGGCCCTTTAAGACCCATCTAAGAATATACCATCATAGTGCTGGCCCTTTAAGACCCATCTAAGAATATACCATCATAGTGCTGGCCCTTTAAGACACATCTAACACTATACCATCATAGTGCTGGCCCTTTAAGACACATCTAAGAATATACCATCATAGTGCTGGCCCTTTAAGACCCATCTAAGAATATACCATTATAGTGCTGGCCCTTCAGGACACATCTAAGAATATACCATCGTAGTGCTGGCCCTTTAAGAGCCATCTAACACTATACCATCATAGTGCTGGTCCTTTAGGACACATCTAACACTATACCATCATAGTGCTGGCCCTTTAAGACACATCTAAGAATATACCATCATAGTGCTGGCCCTTTAAGACACATCTAAGAATATACCATCATAGTGCTGGCCCTTTAAGACACATCTAAGAATATACCATCATAGTGCTGGCCCTTTAAGACCCATCTAACACTATACCATCATAGTGCTGGTCCTTTAGGACCCATCTAAGAATATACCATCATAGTGCTGGCCCTTTAAGACACATCTAACACTATACCATCATAGTGCTGGCCCTTTAAGACACATCTAAGAATATACCATCATAGTGCTGGCCCTTTAAGACACATCTAACAATATACCATCATAGTGCTGGCCCTTTAAGACCCATCTAACACTATACCATCATAGTGCTGGTCCTTTAGGACCCATCTAAGAATATACCATCATAGTGCTGGCCCTTTAAGACACATCTAACACTATACCATCATAGTGCTGGCCCTTTAAGACACATCTAACACTATACCATCATAGTGCTGGCCCTTTAAGACACATCTAAGAATATACCATCATAGTGCTGGCCCTTTAAGACCCATCTAACACTATACCATCATAGTGCTGGCCCTTTAAGACACATCTAAGTATATACCATCATAGTGCTGGCCCTTTAAGACCCATCTAACAATATACCATCATAGTGCTGGCCCTTTAAGACCCATCTAAGAATATACCATCATAGTGCTGGCCCTTTAGGAAACATCTAACACTATACCATCATAGTGCTGGCCCTTTAAGACACATCTAATACTATACCATCATACTGCTGGCCCTTTAAGACACATCTAAGAATATACCATCATAGTGCTGGCTGGCCCTTTAAGACACATCTAAGAATATACCATCATAGTGCTGTCCCTTTAAGACACATCTAACACTATACCATCATAGTGCTGGCCCTTTAAGACACATCTGATGGTGCGTTTACACAGACAGATTTATCTGACAGATTTGTTAAGCCAAAGCCAGGAATGGATTTAAAAAGAGGAGGAATCTCAGTCTTTCCTTTATGACCTGTTCCCTGTTTATAGTCTGTTCCTGGCTTTGGCTTCAAAGATCTGTCAGATAAATCTGTCTGTGTAAACGCACCCTAAGAATATACCATCATAGTGCTGGCCCTTTAAGACACATCTAAGAATATACCATCATAGTGCTGGTCCTTTAAGACACATCTAAGAATATACCATCATAGTGCTGGTCCTTTAAGACCCATCTAACAATATACCATCATAGTGCTGGCCCTTTAAGACCCATCTCACAGTATACCATCATAGTGCTGGCCCTTTAAGACCCATCTAACAATATACCATCATAGTGCTGGCCCTTTAAGACCCATCTAACACTATATTATCATAGTGCTGGCCCTTTAAGACCCATCTAACAATATACCATTATAGTGCTGGCCCTTTAAGACACATCTAAGAATATACCATCATAGTGCTGGCCCTTTAAGACCCATCTAACAATATACCATCATAGTGCTGGCCCTTTAAGACACATCTAACACTATACCATCATAGTGCTGGCCCTTTAAGACACATCTAAGAATATACCATCATAGTGCTGGCCCTTTAAGACCCATCTAAGAATATACCATTATAGTGCTGGCCCTTCAGGACACATCTAAGAATATACCATCGTAGTGCTGGCCCTTTAAGAGCCATCTAACACTATACCATCATAGTGCTGGTCCTTTAGGACACATCTAACACTATACCATCATAGTGCTGGCCCTTTAAGACACATCTAAGAATATACCATCATAGTGCTGGCCCTTTAAGACACATCTAAGAATATACCATCATAGTGCTGGCCCTTTAAGACACATCTAAGAATATACCATCATAGTGCTGGCCCTTTAAGACCCATCTAACAC
Organism: Dendropsophus ebraccatus; assembly: GCF_027789765.1. NCBI lineage: Eukaryota > Metazoa > Chordata > Amphibia > Anura > Hylidae > Dendropsophus > Dendropsophus ebraccatus. The sequence continues at coordinate 7,725,666 of NC_091466.1, read as the reverse complement.
TATACCATCATAGTGCTGGTCCTTTAGGACCCATCTAAGAATATACCATCATAGTGCTGGCCCTTTAAGACACATCTAACACTATACCATCATAGTGCTGGCCCTTTAAGACACATCTAAGAATATACCATCATAGTGCTGGCCCTTTAAGACACATCTAACAATATACCATCATAGTGCTGGCCCTTTAAGACCCATCTAACACTATACCATCATAGTGCTGGTCCTTTAGGACCCATCTAAGAATATACCATCATAGTGCTGGCCCTTTAAGACACATCTAACACTATACCATCATAGTGCTGGCCCTTTAAGACACATCTAACACTATACCATCATAGTGCTGGCCCTTTAAGACACATCTAAGAATATACCATCATAGTGCTGGCCCTTTAAGACCCATCTAACACTATACCATCATAGTGCTGGCCCTTTAAGACACATCTAAGTATATACCATCATAGTGCTGGCCCTTTAAGACCCATCTAACAATATACCATCATAGTGCTGGCCCTTTAAGACCCATCTAAGAATATACCATCATAGTGCTGGCCCTTTAGGAAACATCTAACACTATACCATCATAGTGCTGGCCCTTTAAGACACATCTAACACTATACCATCATACTGCTGGCCCTTTAAGACACATCTAAGAATATACCATCATAGTGCTGGCTGGCCCTTTAAGACACATCTAAGAATATACCATCATAGTGCTGTCCCTTTAAGACACATCTAACACTATACCATCATAGTGCTGGCCCTTTAAGACACATCTGATGGTGCGTTTACACAGACAGATTTATCTGACAGATTTGTTAAGCCAAAGCCAGGAATGGATTTAAAAAGAGGAGGAATCTCAGTCTTTCCTTTATGACCTGTTCCCTGTTTATAGTCTGTTCCTGGCTTTGGCTTCAAAGATCTGTCAGATAAATCTGTCTGTGTAAACGCACCCTAAGAATATACCATCATAGTGCTGGCCCTTTAAGACACATCTAAGAATATACCATCATAGTGCTGGTCCTTTAAGACACATCTAAGAATATACCATCATAGTGCTGGTCCTTTAAGACCCATCTAACAATATACCATCATAGTGCTGGCCCTTTAACATAGTAACATAGTAACATAGTAAATAGGGTTGAAAGAAGACAAGAGTCCATCAGGTTCAACCTAGGAAAATCCTACTGTGTTGATCCAGGAAGGCGAAAAACCCCTATGGGGCAGAAGACAAACGCCCCACCACAGGGAGAAACTCCCCCCCCTCCCCCGACTGCAATGGCAACCAGAACAATCCCCGGATCAACGTATCACCAGAAATCTAATGCCCATAACTTGTAATATTATATTTTTCAAGAAAATCATCCAGGCCTCCCTTGAACTTATTTAATGAATCAGCCATGACAACATCATGTGGCAGAGAGTTCCACAGTCTTACCGCTCGTACAGTAAAGAACCCGCGTCGATGCTGATGATGAAATCTTCTTTCCTCTAGACGTAGAGGATGCCCCCTTGTCATTGTTACAGACCTAGGAGTAAAAAGACCACTACAAAGATCTCTGTACTGTCCATTCATATATTTGTACATTGTGATCAGATCGCCCCTAAGACGTCTTTTTTCTAGCGTAAATAACCCCAAGCTTGATAAACTATCCTGGTCCTGTAACCCACCCATTCCCTTAATGACCTTTGTTGCCCTCCTCTGCACCCGCTCTAGTTCAGCTGTGTCCTTCTTATATACCGGTGCCCAAAACTGTACACAGTATTCCATGTGTGGTCTGACCAGTGATTTATAAAGAGGCAAAACTATGTTCTCATCTTTAGCATCTATACCTCTTTTGATGCACCCCATTATTTTATTAGCCTTGGCAGCTGCTGCCTGGCACTGATCACTAAAGTTGAGTTTACTGTCCACCAATACCCCCAGGTCCTTTTCGGAAGTAGTTTTACCCAGTGTTTTATTATTTAGCACATAACTGTACTTATTATTTCTATGGCCCAAGTGCATAACCTTACATTTATCCACATTAAACTTCATTTGCCATTTCTCCGCCCAAGCCTCTAGCTTCTCCAAATCCCTCTGTAATATGATATTATCCTCCTCTGTACTGATTACTTTACCCAGTTTAGTATCATCTGCAAAAATGGAGATTCTACTCTGTAGTCCCTCTACAAGATCATTAATAAAAATATTAAAAAGAAGTGGCCCAACACTGACCCCTGTGGTACCCCACTAGTAACTAAAACCCAATCTGAATATGTTCCATCAATGACCACCCTCTGTTTTCTATCACACAACCAGTTACTTACCCATTTGCATACGTTTTCCCCGAGTCCCAGTATCCTCATTTTGTAGACCAACCTTTCATGCGGCACAGTATCAAATGCCTTTGAAAAGTCCAGATACACAACGCCCACAGCCTCCCCCAGGTCCAGTCTATAACTTACCTCTTCATAGAAGCCGATCAGATTAGTCTGACAGGACCGATCCCTCATAAATCCATGCTGGTGCTGCGTCATAAGATTATTTTCATTAAGATACTCCAGTATAGCATCTCTTACAATCCCCTCAAATACTTTACCTACTATAGATGTTAGACTTACAGGCCTTAAGACCCATCTCACAGTATACCATCATAGTGCTGGCCCTTTAAGACCCATCTAACAATATACCATCATAGTGCTGGCCCTTTAAGACCCATCTAACACTATATTATCATAGTGCTGGCCCTTTAAGACCCATCTAACAATATACCATTATAGTGCTGGCCCTTTAAGACACATCTAAGAATATACCATCATAGTGCTGGCCCTTTAAGACCCATCTAACAATATACCATCATAGTGCTGGCCCTTTAAGACACATCTAAGAATATACCATCATAGTGCTGGCCCTTTAAGACCCATCTAACACTACACCACCCGTGGGCCCCTGTACACACACGGCATATTGTTTTCCCTCTATACGACAGCAGTTTTATCACCCACTAAAAATTCCTGCAGCGTCCCCCCAAAATGTCACCATTCCTCTGCAGACAATGGCGCCGTCCTCCATGAATGTGACAGGGAGGAGAAGTCTCCGCGCCTGAACCTGTGTGTCTCCATCTTGTATTACCCCGGCCACAGGCAGGAGCATTTATTACAATTACCTCCAAAGGGATTGGGGGGTGTTCATTAACCCCTTGTCCTCACCCCCTGTATGTTTATGGCAGGTGTATGAAGAAATGATATGGAGTTTCACCTGCTCCTGACTGCAGTGGCTGCGATCAGAGATAACTCCAATCCCTACCATGTATAGGGGCAGAGCGGAGGCCGGACTGCAGAATGCGGCCAGAAAGGGGGCGTGGTCTAAGATGCCATGTGGTATACCTGCGGCTAAGTTAGTGTAAAGTAACCCCTGCCACCAGACAGTATACAGCGGCTCCAGGTTCATCAGTCAGACTCACGTTATAAAACAGATCCCGTGCGATATACGTTTTTACAGGATCTTGCTTTACGGCAAAGATGGGGAACCTCCGACTCTCCAGCTGTAACAAAACTACCATTACCATCTGGCCTGGACAACCAAACCTTTAGCTCTCCAGGCATGATGGGATTTGTAGTTTTGTTACAGCTGGAGGGCCGGAGGTTCCCCATCTCTGCTCTATGGAGGAGAAGGAAACCCACAAATCCGCCAGAAACCACCTGCCCCCCATCGTGTGTCGCCCCTCAGATGCCTTGACCCCATATGATGCAATCATGGGGTGCTGGGGGGACTTTGTGAGGGCTCTGCATTGCCGATCGCCTCCCTCCCCCATAGCAACCAATTGAAGCTCAGCTTCCGTTACTCAAAGCAACCAATCACAGCTCAGCTTTCATTTCTCATAGCAACCAATCACAGCTTAGCCTTCACTACCCATAGCAACCAATCACAGCTCAGCTTTCATTTCTCATAGTAACCAATCACAGCTCAGCTTTCATTTTCCATAGTAACCAATTACAGCTCAGCTTTCATTTCCCATAGCAACCAATCACAGCTCAGCTTTCACTACCCATAGCAACCAATCAGCTCAGCTTTCACTACCCATAGCAACCAATCACAGCTCAGCTTTCACTACCCATAGCAACCAATCACAGCTCAGCTTTCATTTCCCATAGCAACCAATCACAGCTCAGCTTTAATTTCGCACACTGTTTTGGTAGAATGAAAGCTTTGATTAGTCTTTGTTGCCCTTTGAAACAAATCTTTTTTTTTTTTTTTTTTTTTTATTTATTTTTCAATTACATACAAAATCACAAAATAATAAATCACCAATACTATTCTTACCTCCCTCCCTGACAGCACACAGGCAAAAAAAAACAAACAACCAAAAGTATAGGCAAATATTCTCTGATAGTCCTGCAGGACCTACTCATTCCGCCACTTCTTCCAAATTCTCTGATGTTCCCCGTAGCCTTTCTTCCCTTTTCTGGACGCCAGCTCCTCACCCATTCTGACCCTTTCCACCAGTCCTCTCCATTCCTCCACCATCCACTTCCTAAGGATAAGCACTTTAGCACATCCCATAACTCTATTAATCAGTGTATTGGTTTCCACATCTTCTATCAATCCCCCCAGTAGAATCTCTGCTTCAGAATATACACCCACTATATCCACCCCCATCACCTGTTCAACATATCGAAAGATCTCATTCCAAAATTGTGCAATCTTGGGGCAGTTCCATATCAGATGCACAAGATCCACCCCCAATTCCTGGCATTTCTTCCATCTAACCTCCTCAATCTTCTTAAACTGCATCAGCCTTTTGGGGGTATAATACAGCCAGTAAACATTTTTAAAGGAGATTAACCTATGCGTTGGACTTCTGCACATACACCCCAAATGTTTTACAATAGACTCCCATCCCACTTCTTCTCTTCTTCCCAATGCAGTTTCCCCCCGTATCCTAGCTCTCTTAACAAACAGGGATTCTCTCTAGTTTATAAGATCTCCATACATTTTAGTCAAGACTTTTCCCTTTACCCCTACTTCCCATATACTCTCAAACGCCTCTTGTGAACTTCTAACTAATATCTGAGCTCCTCTAAGCGTCTTCATTGCAGACCTTTGAAACAAAACTTATTGAGTCTAAGCCTATAAGTTGTTGGTTTTGTTTTTTTCAGACACGATTTTGTGTGGCCCTTTTTTGGGGGGTTCAAAAGAAAACCCCAACAACCCACAGACCGCTGCTTTTACTGTATTTTGTTCAATATATATTAGAATTATGTTTTTAGTATTTTTTTCTCTCTACATTTTCATTACGAGTCATGTAAAGGGGGGGGGACCACTATTATACATACAAACATTTTTTTATACCACAGATACAAACATATATACACACACATACACCACAGATACAAACATATGCACACACACATACCACAGATACAAACATATGCACACACACATACCACAGATACAAACATATGCACACACCCATACCACAGATACAAACAAACATATGCACACACACACACACCAGATACAAACATATACACACACATACACCACAGATACAAACATATGCACACACACATACCACAGATACAAACATATGCACACACACATACCACAGATACAAACATATGCACACACATACCACAGATACAAACATATGCACACACATACCACAGATACAAACATATGCACACACATAACACATATGCACACACATACCACAGATACAAACATATACACACACACACACACACCACAGATACAAACAAACATATATATACACACACACACCACATATACAAACAAACATATATATATACACACACACACACACACCACATATACAAACATATGCACATACACACCACATATACAAACCATACAACCATTTTAATAAACTGCCCTGAGCCTAAAAACACCACAAAATGGTGGAAAGAAAAAAAGCGGTCATGTGGATGCGACGTCTGATATTTCCCTATTGCCTCCCTTCTCCCCCCGCCGGGTGTATCTGGTGATCACACAGGTGTACATGGGGCCACGTATGCTCCTATATAAGCGGTTTTGGTGTTTGATAATGATCATTTTCTATACTTCATACAATGGGAGTGTGACGGCAGTTTCTGCAGTTACTGCATAGTTTCGCCCTCATATAGCAGCTACGTCCACCTCACACCGTCCTGTCCGTTCTAACAATTGGCTACGTCACTTTCATTCTTTTTTCAACTTCCAAACAATAGAATAAATGTTGAAGAGAACGTCCGTCTCCCCCGATAGGCCTGACCTGACACTACTCTATAGATTTAGAGCATCACAGCATGGCGGTGCACAGTGAGGCCATAAGATTTACGAATGACACGACCCCTGGATACAGAACACATATCTGTTACTGAAAACTAGGAAGAGACCTCACTCCCATGTGACGGTGAATATACGCGACTGAAACCACACCGCCATCTGTTCACCGATAGCTGCCATGTTACTGGGACTGACTGGTGAAAGCATGAGCAGAGGGTACGCATGTGCCAGCAGTGCGATGCATCCCACCCAGTGCAACACCATCTCCACAATAGGTACGTCAATCACACATCAATCCTATCTATACTGCGTCAGGGAACTACAAATCCCAGCACAGCCAGACCTTCAAGACCTGCTGGGAGTTGTAGTGTTCCCTACTATTCTTTCTTAGGCCACTCATATATATGCAGCTGCATCTGGAGGTCTCCAGGATGAACCCCACATCACCACTTTCCTCCAAACAGCGCCCCCCTGTTCTCAGTTTGTGTGCGGTATTGCTGCTCATTAGATTGAAGTGAATGGCACCAGGTTGTAATACCACACACAACCTGAGGGGAGGGGTGGGGCTGTTTTTGGAAGACAGTAGCTATGATTTGTAATCCTGGATTGACCGCACTACACATACTCACACCCCAGGGTGCACAGGACATAACAGACACAGGGTTGTTTTATGACACTTTTATTAGAAAACCCTCCATTGTTCCACAAGGGGGCGGTGGGGGAGCCCAGTGCTCAGTAGCACCCCCTCTCCCAGTACAGATGATACTTCTAGCAGATATTAAAAAAAAAATAATCAAACCAACCAATTGTCCCATAGACAGACATGTCAGGGTTTATGCCGCTGTGCTGGTGACCCCAGAAAAATAAGATTTGTTTCAGCCAATGATATTGCACCAATGTCAGTGAGGTCCTGGAGGTCAGATGACATCACGTACAGGTGGAGCTGCCTCTGAGGGGGCACAGAGGAGAAGGCAGCACAGGTGCGGAGGTATCACACAGCAAGTCCCGAGTGTGGGGACCCCCTCAGTTCTTCTTGGGTTTGGGGGTGTCATACTTTCTCTTGCTTGAGTACCAGAGGAGGAGGGGGATGCCGATGGATGGCAGAGTCATCACGCCAAAGGCTGCCCAGTCCAGCTAGAGGGGGAGAGAGGAAAGGAGGTCAGAGAGAGACAGTGCTGCCCCCTACAGGAGACACTCTGCACATGGCCATCAATATATCGTCTTACATGATTGTGCACCATTTAGTATGGATTGTAGACATTACCCCACAATGGCACCAACATATTCTGTGAGGTTGTACATAACTTATCACTCCCTGTCCCCATATTTAACAGCCTGAACCACTGTCATATCCTGTACTCAAATTACCCTGTCCAAGAGTCAGAAAGTGTCAGGAAATCTGGATCATAGTCAGGAGCGCCACCTGGTGTCAGAGTAAGGCAGCACAGAGTCCCATGTATGAAGCCTGTCCATAAGGCCGGTATCACCTACCATACGGTCCCTGAGAGAATGCATAGTCCCTGCCCAGCTATCCATACACCTAACATAGCGGTCATTGTCTGCCAGTCTGGCTGACACCTCTGCAGGCCAATTTACCTGAATATTACAGGTCAAAAAACAGCCATCATGATGTGCTGACTGCCACGGCCTATTCCACCGGCCGATTATCGTTCGGTGGAATAGAGAAAACGATCAGCCGATGACCGTGTCATAGGATATATAGGATAAGAAAAGTAAGGGTCCTATTACACAGAGCAATTTTTAACGATTAATGACTAACGATAATCACAAACGAGATTGTTTATCGTTACTACGGTCAATACTGCCATCGTTACTACGGTCAATACTGCCATCGTTACTACGGTCAATACTGCCATCGTTACTACGGTCAATACTGCCATCGTTACTACGGTCAATACTGCCATCGTTACTACGGTCAATACTGCCATCGTTACTACGGTCAATACTGCCATCGTTACTACGGTTGTTCACTCCATCTGATCCCAGCAAAACAATGAACAATGTGCAATTACACTGAACGATTAGTGAAAAAATTCTGAACTACAGCGAACAAATGTGGAATTACAGCGAACGAACGATAATTTTAGGTTCAGATCTAAATCAATGCCATGCGATCGATTTTCAATCGTTGCCTGCAATTACACAGAATGATTATCGTTTAAATGCGAAAGATTTAACGATTTTTTGCACGATAATCGTCCCGTGTAATAGGGCCTTAAGTGTCTATTAGGAGGACATGTATAATACCGCACACATACAGGCCAGCGCGGAGACCCTGCCTCATGCAGGTTTCCCTGAAGCTTCCTCAGGGGCTCATCATGTTTTCTTACACGGGATCATTGTGGCTTCTTACTGGTGTTTCTTGTATCATGTATACAGGGCTGAGTAACTCCTGCTCTATAGCGTGTGACATCTCTACCGCCATACGCCACTATATAAATTCTTCTGCAGCAGCTTTTTCTGCATGGATTCTGGTTTTCTTCCTAGATTAGCTGGAATAGTTGTATGGCCGCAGCTTCTGGGATTAGTCTGGACCATTCATGTCGGCCGTATACCTTCAGTGACTGTCACATCGCCTGCTCTCCCCATACACATGTATGTTCATCTGCTGTCTAGGTGGCCAAACTCCTCCCAGCACTCCCGATCAGTGGAGAATTGGGAGGTGGTATATACCGTATACTGTCAACCCTGAAGACAGGTTAACCCTTTGAGGACCAGGCCCAAAATAACCCAGTGGACTGCGCCAATTTTCATTTTTCCCCTCCTCCCCTTCTAAGAGCTCTAGCACTCTAAGTTTTCTATCTACAGGCCATGTAAGTGCTTATTTGTTACAGGAATAGTTATACTGTGTAATGGCGTCATTCATTTTACCATAACATGTATGATGGAATCCCAAATATATTATTTATGAAGATATAAATGGGTGAAATCGTAAAAAAGAATGCAGTATGGTAACGTTTGGGGGGTTCCTGTGTCTACATAATGCACTATATGGTAAAAGCGACATGATACCATTACTCTATAGGTCAGTCCGAACACAACCATATGCAGGTTACACAGATGTTCTGGGTTTTTTTTTCATTGAAATTAGTTAATAAAACGGTCCTTTTGTAACGTTTATAATGGTTTTAGTTTTTCACTTATGGGGCTGTATGCGATGTCATTTTTTGCGCCATTATTTCTTTTTAGTAACTCCATATTTGTGTAGCTCGGACGTTTTGATCACTTTTTATAATTCTTATTTTTTTTTAAATACAATGTAACAAAAAAAAATAAAAAATCAGAAGTCCTGGCGCTTTTTTCGTTTATGTCGTTCGCCGTGACGATTGTTATATTTTCATAGATCGGACAATTACGCACGCTACGGTATATTAGGTGATTATTTTTATATGTTTTATTTATACAATGGGAAAGGGGGGTGATTTAAACTTTTATTGGGGGAGGGGCTTTGGGATATTTATAAAAGACATTTTTTCTTTTTTTTTTTCTACACTTTCTAAGTCCCCTTGGAGGACTTCTACCTGCAATACTTAGATTGCATACACTAATCATTGCTATGCCATAGGCATAGCATTGATCAGTGTAATAGGCGCTCTGCTCATTGAGCCTGCCTGTGGGAGACTTAATCCTCAGAACGCCGATCGGACCACAAGAAGGGAGGTAAGAGACACCCGGCGGTCCATTAATGCGTTCCCGATTGGTAAGTGACAGGACAGGCCCAGCGCACAGTCACAGCGCGATCATTGCAGCCTGTCATTAACAGTGAGGGCCGGGCTGCTCACTGCAACTGGCCCCCACCTGCTATGAAGCGCGATCCCGTCTGGAGAGCGCTTCATAGCTCCCTAGAGACCCAGGACGTAAATGTACGGCCAGGGTTGTCTGGTGACAGACTTCCAGGCCGTACATTTACGTCCAGGCTCGTCTAGGGGTTAAAGGAAAAGTCTGGGCACAAACTTTTTGTTTTCAAAAACAGCCAGGGAGCGGTCAGCCGCCACACAACCCCTTCCTGTCCAGCTCCTTACATGATGTGACTGACCGCAGCCTCTTCAGGGTTAGGATGGGAGGTTTCTGTCCAAACGCACAGGTGCGCACCCTTATCGTGTACCTGTACAACATGGATCCTTTATATAGGGAGCTCCCCCACGTCACAGATCTATTACTTTCTATATAGTTTCTGCAGATATTGAGGACGCTATGTTACGTGTTCATAAGTCCCATCCCCCCCCCCCCCCCCCCCGTAAGGACCTTATTGACACTTACAAAATGCGGGGAGAACCGCCGGTCAAACTCCCTCTGAGCCAGGATCCCTCCTTGTCCGGGGGCGCTGGTGTAGCCCACCTGTCAGCAGAACACAAGACATCACATTAGTCAGCAGCTTATCTGCCCTCCGGAAGGTTCCATTCATCTCCGGCCCCAGGGCGGCTACTTACCACAACCTGAGAGCCCTCCTGAGCCAGGTAGGTGATGGTGGCCGAGGTGAAGTTAAAGTATCCGGCCTTCAGGGGGCGCAGGACCACGGTGTGTGAGACGTTGCTGGCTCTGAAAAGGGGGGAGTTAAGGAAGAAGGACACAAGGGGGTGATAGCGAGTGACACAGTATGAGGAGAGACCCTCCCTGGGGTAAGTGGTGGCAGGAATAGGGTCTGGGGGCTGATGCCATTGTTATAGGTGGCTCCTCAGGCTGCAGTATTATAAGGACATCAGATTGGGGCGGGGAAATGGTCAGCGACCCCTCCTGTCAGCGTCACCTGACTAGCCAGACACCCTCTGGTTACCCTCCATTTAAAGGGTGCCCTCATATAACATACTACAGAGGGGGATGGGGCCCCGCAGTATACTCCGCACCAGGACATAACATGGGGTTCAGTGTAAGGATACGGGGCGATTCTGTCCCACTTGACATTCAGCATCCCGGAGACGATGCCAAAGTCCTCAGGAGGGAAGGAGTCATCGGAGAGCTCCACATCCAGGGCGGCGCTAGAGAGAGAAGAGAGGAACGTTATAATACATGACCCTGGCAGCCCATGTAGATCAGCACTGAGATTGGACTGACATCTCTGATCACATCGGCTTCTAACTTTCAGTTCTTGTAGGAAATGATAAAAAATCCCAAACAATATCACTTAAAGGGGTTATTCAGGATCCATAACACCTAACTTCCTGCAGAAAAAAAACACAAAACAGCGCCACCCCTGTCCTCAGGCTGTGTGTAGTATTACAATTGAGCCCCATTTATCTAAATTAAACCGAGCTGCAAACCCTCCCACCCAACCTGAGGGCAGGAGAGCTGCTGTTTCTGGAAGAAAGAAGCCATGTTTTTCTAAGTCTGGATAACCTCTTCAAAGGGGAAGGTCACAAAAAAAGGGTTTCTTTCAAATCAACTGGTGCCAGAAAGTTAGATTTAAAAAAAAAAAAAAAACTATTTTAAAATCTCCAGTCTTCTAGTACTTATCAGCTGCTGTATATCCTGCAGAAGTGTATTTTCTCTTGTGTGACACAGTGCTCTCTGCTGCCACCTCTGTCCATGTCAGGAACTGTGCAGAGCAGCAGCAAATCCCTATAGAAAACCTCTTCTGCTCTGCAGGCTGGAGAGAATACCACTTGCTGCAGGACATACAGCGGCTGATAAGTACTGGGAGAATTACAGGTAAATTACAAATCTCTGGCACCAGTTGATTTGAAAGAAAACATTTTTGGTTAACCATCCTCGTAACCCTTGGGGTTCATAAGGCGAGCAACATTTCAGTCACTTCCAATATGGCCGCCACTACAGCGCCCACAGGGGGCATCACCGAACCTTTACAGAGTCTGAAAGGGCAATTGTAGCTGGGTATATACTTCTATATATTGGTGTATGCCCAGAGAGAGCTGGGTGACAACCAGAGGTGCCCAACAAATCTAACGCAGACTCATGTAATCTGTATGATCAGTGCAGGAGCCTGGGAGAGCTGGGTGACAGGACGTAGTCATAGAGGTATTACTATAAACACAGACATGAGGAGACTGATATGAGACTGTCACCCAGCTCTCCCAGAGCCCTGACCAGTAGCAGAGACACATTCGCTGTATATCATGTACAGCTCTATGACTATGGAGACTGGACATGACCCTACAGTGATCCCATACCAGCCATCACCTAGGAGCAGACATACCCCCCCCTCCCCCACCCTGTGGCCCCCGGCCGCTCTCACCTGGAGCCCACATTGTAGATGTTATACTGCAGCGTCAGGTCCTTCCCCTCCACTGCGTATCTGTTCAGCAGGGTCTTAGACGCCAATATCCGGGCCCCGTCCTCACACCGGGCGACCGCCAGGAGGGCGAGCAAAGCTACAAATAACGTCTTCATCTGCAGAAAGCAAAACGGCAGCGGTTACATCTCAGCGCGGTACACTGTACGGGACGGCCTTAAAGGGACTGTCCACGGTATTATATACACATCACAGCGCAGTACACTGTACGGGACGGCCTTAAAGGGACTGTCCACGGTATTATATACACATCACAGCACTGTACGAAAAAGCCTTAAAGGGACTGTCCACTAAGTCATCACAGTACACTTTGCGGGACGGCCTTAAAGGGACTGTCCAACAAGTCACCATCTGTACACGGTATTATATACACATCACACTATACGAAAAAGCCTTAAAGGGACTGTCCACTAAGTCATCACAGTACACTGTGCGGGACGGCCTTAAAGGGACTGTCCAACAAGTCACCATCTGTACCTGGTATTATACACACATCACATGACCAAGCCCCTTATACCCCCATGTGTAACACTATATTAGTATATAAGAAAAGTGGAGCAGTGTATGGGGCCTCAGCACTCTACTGCCTGTTATATTCTACGTTATATGTGTCTATTTTGGTGGTCTCACGGCTGTGGGGTATGGGAGGTTCCTGATGGGGGTTGTAGTAGCTTTAAAACAGGCACTGGGAACCTTTAGCCCTCCAGCTGTTGCAAAACTACAATTCCAATCATGAATTGTAGTTTTGCAACAGCTGGAGGGCTGAAGGTTCTCCATCCCTGCTTTAAAAGCTACTACAACCCCCATCAGGAAGGTCCCATAGCCGTGAGACCATAGTGATAGTGCCCATCCATCCATATAACAGGCAGTAGAGTGCTGAGGCTCCATACACTGCCCCCTGTACACACAGACGTGTCACTCACCTTACCCCGCCGGCTTCCAGCTCACACTGACTCCCGCTCCGGGCTCTCCACGATCACACACTCAGGAAGGACACGTCAACCCGCGACCCACCGGATATCCGGCCCCACAGCGCGCGAGCATCATGGGAAATGTAGTCTACGCCGGCCGCTCCGAGTCACGTGATGCCGTATCCTGGCAACGCTAAGCGATGGACCCGATGGCTGAGAAATAGCAGCGCCCGGGGGATAATGTAACCAGTCACCTATATCTCCTGTAATATATGGAGAAACATGACGTCACTGCTGTATTTTATCACATACACAGTGAGGAGAGATGTTACTGCTGTAATAACCGGTAACAGAGATTGTACTGTCTACCGCCACCTGCTGGAATGTTGTTGTACTGCAATAACTCAGATAGATATCTATTATTGCTATATGTAGGTACCTGGGAAAGAGGATCAGTTTGGATTCTCCCTTCAGGGATGTTATACATGTCAGCCAGTCGCTTCTCACTGGTTCTTTATTAGTGGCCCCCAGTGTCATTCCGGCCCCGGTACCCCCCAGTCCCACACTGGGCTCAGCACTGTACAGGGTTGTAGAGTAGTCGCTGACCAAGTCATGTGTTCCAGTGGATCAGGTTGTAGTTTCATTATCCAGGCATGTTAATATTTCTATTGTATTGTATTGCCCCCCAAAAGTTATACAAATCCCCAATATACACTTATTACGGAGAATGCACATAAAGTGGACTTACTACTCCCTTTATAGAATGGTGAGGTCATGACCCGACCCCCAGAGCTGCGGTGGCTGCTGGAGAGGATGATGGCAGCACTGGGCCCTAGAGTGTGTGATCAGGGCAACTGTGTACATACCTCCCAACCGTCCCGGATCCGGCAGGACAGTCCCGATTTTGGAGGTATGTCCCGCCGTCCTGGGACGGCCCCCCATGTGTCCCGTTGTCCCCCCAACACCCCCTCCTGCCCCTGTCCCCAGCCCCTGTGCTCGCACCAGCATGCTTCCTGTTCCAGCCCCTGCAGCGCCCGCACTCCTCTCCAGCTTGGCCCAGATGTGATGTCATGTCCAGAGCCAAGAAGGACGGAAGAGCCCAGGTGCCACAGGGCTGGAACAGGAAGCCTGCACCAGACTTCTGTACTTGCAAACAGCAGCTCCAGGAGGAGACTACTGGGGAGCGAGGTGAGTATCCTTTTTAAGGGTTGGGAGGGGAGCATATACAATGGGGCTACACAGGGGAGGCGGCAACAAAGGGGCGGCTATACTATGTGGGGGATAAAAAGGGGGTGTACACTATGTGGGGGATAAAAAGGGGGGCTATATTATGTGGGGGCTTCAAAGGGGGGGCTATAATAAATGGGGGTTATACCAAGGTGGGGATACACAGGGGGGCTACAGTTGTGGTGCTAGTGTCCCCAGGATAATACTATTGCCTGTGTCATGGCGGGGCAGTGTTCCCCTCTCTCCCTGCTGCTGCTACTCCTACACCTATCTCTCCCCACTGCCGCTCCTCCCCCGCCTCTCTTTCCCCGCTGCTGCCTCCTCTATCTCCCCTCCACCTCTCTCTCCCCACTGCCTCTGGCTCTCTGCTGCTGCCTCTCTCTCCCCTCTGCCTCTGGCTCTCTGCTGCCGCCTCTATCTCCCTGCTGCCGCCCCTCTCTCTCTCTGCTTCTGCTGACTCTCTCCCTGCTACCGCCTCTATCTCCTTGCTGCTGCCTCTATTTCTCTGCTGATTCCTCTATCTCTCTGCTGCCTCTCTCTCTGCTGCCACCACTATCTCCTCACTGCCGCCTCTCTCTCCCCACTGTCACCTCTCTGCTGTCGCCTCTATCTCCATGTTATCCAGGAAGTGACATCACCATGGTATCCAGGAAGTGACATCACCATGTTATCCAGGAAGTGACATCACCATGTTATCCAGGAAGTGACATCACCATGTTATCCAGGAAGTGACATCACCATGTTATCCAGGAAGTGACATCACCATGTTATCCAGGAAGTGAAGCCTTGATGCAGTAGTAAGTGCAGGGAGTGCTTTGCTGTGCTGCATGTATTGAATGTTCTGAAGTTTGAACAATAAATCACTTCGGTTTTTCACGTTACTGGTGTGCCGCTGATCATCGTTACTTTATTGATCGAAGTTCGTGGTCGGAACCATATCGGCTGGCACCCGCTGCGTTGGGACTTGTAGTGCCACTCGCTTCCACATCCTATCTATCTCCCATCTTTCTCTCTATCTATATCCTATTTATCTATATTCTATCTATCTATCTATCTATCTATCTATCTATCTATCTATCCAGTGGTGTAGCTATAAGGTCGCAGCGCTCGCCATCGCGACCGGGCCCCTACGCTACGGCTCCCCTTGCCACTTGTCTCTGATGCACTGATCACTTTGATGTTCCGCCCGCACAGTGAGCACATTGAGCGGGCGGAACATTAAAGCGATCAGAATACAGGAGCAGGACCTGTAAGCGTCCTACTCCTGTATTCTCTCCCATAGGCTGCCGGCACTTCATACCAGCAGCCTATGGGAGGCCGGGCCGTGACCTCTCCGGCCGGCGTGAGGATGTGACGTCATCACGCCTGCCGAAAGTCCTGTCCCTGCGGCTCGCAAGATGGAGACCGAAGAGGAGGAAGAGCTGCTGCCTGCAGCCACAGCGCGGATTAGGTGAGTAGGATGTTTGTTTTTAGGGGCACCTCTGGGGGCATTATTAGTTCATGGGGGGCACCTCTGGGGGCATTATTAGTATATGGGGGCATCTCTGGGGGCATTATTAGTGTATGGGGGCACCTCTGGGGACATTATTAGTTCATGGGGGCACCTCTGGGGGCATTATTAGTTCATAGGGGCACCTCTGGGGGCATTATTAGTTCATAGGGGTCACCTCTGGGGGCATTATTAGTTCATGGGGGCACCTCTGGGGGCATTATTAGTATACGGGGGCACCTCTGGGGGCATTATTAGTTCATGGGGGGCACCTCTGGGGGCATTATTAGTTCATGGGGGGCACCTCTGGGGGCATTATTAGTATATGAGGGCACCTCTGGGGGCATTATTAGTTCATGGGGGCACCTCTGGGGGCATTATTAGTTCATGGGGTCACCTCTGGGGGCATTATTAGTATATGGGGGCACCTCTGGAGCATTATTAGTATATGGGGGCACCTCCGGGGGCATTATTAGCTCATGGGGGGCACCTCTGGGGGCATTATTAGTTAATGGGGGCACCTCTGGGGGCATTATTAGTATATGGGGGCATTATTAGTTCATAGGGGGCACCTCTGGGGGCATTATTAGTTCATAGGTGGCATTATTAGTATATGGGGGCACCTCTGGGGGCATTATTAGTATATGAGGGCACCTCTGGGGGCATTATTAGTTCATGGGGGCATCTCTGGGGGCATTATTAGTATATGGGGTCACCTCTGGGGGCATTATTAGTTCATAGGGGGCACCTCTGGGGGCATTATTAGTATATGGGGGCACCTCTGGGGGCATTATTAGTTCATAGGGGGCACCTCTGGGGGCATTATTAG
This sequence comes from Dendropsophus ebraccatus, assembly GCF_027789765.1. Taxonomy (NCBI): domain Eukaryota; kingdom Metazoa; phylum Chordata; class Amphibia; order Anura; family Hylidae; genus Dendropsophus; species Dendropsophus ebraccatus. The sequence goes on along the minus strand of NC_091466.1, from coordinate 7,708,671 downwards.
TTCATGGGGGCATCTCTGGGGGCATTATTAGTATATGAGGGCACCTCTGGGGGCATTATTAGTTCATGGGGGCACCTCTGGGGGCATTATTAGTATATGGGGGCATTATTAGCTCATGGGGGCACCTCTGGAGGCATTATTAGTATATGGGGGCACCTCTGGGGGCATTATTAGCTCATGGGGCACCTCTGGGGGCATTATTAGCTCATGGGGGCACCTCTGGGGGCATTATTAGCTCATGGGGGCACCTCTGGGGGCATTATTAGCTCATGGGGGCACCTCTGGGGGCATTATTAGCTCATGGGGGCACCTCTGGGGGCATTATTAGCTCATGGGGGTACCTCTGGGGGCATTATTAGCTCATGGAGGTACCTCTGGGGGCATTATTAGTTCATGGGGGCACCTCTAGGGGCATTATTAGCTCATGGGGGCACAGCAGGGGATCCTACATACTGGGGCACAGCTGGGGATCCTAAATACGGGGGGCACAGCAGGGGATCCTACATACAGGGGGCACAGCAGGGGATCCTACATACAGGGGGCACAGCAGGGGATCCTACGTACAGGGGGCACAGCAGGGGATCCTACATACAGGGGGCACAGCAGGGGATCCTACATACAGGGGGCACAGCAGGGGATCCTACATACAGGGGGCACAGCAGGGGATCCTACATACAGGGGGCACAGCAGGGGATCCTACATACAGGGGGCATCCCACACAGCACAGTTACTATGGGAGCCGACAGGAGGGAGAAAGGGAAGGAAGCTGCTAGAAATGTGCGGAGCCTAAATTGTTTGTCTCGCAGGTTCTGAAAAGATGAAACGTATCTGGAAGGAATCATCATGGAGGTCTGGGCCGGATGGAGAGGAAAAGGGAAAGTGACGCCTCAGATCAAAGAAGACGTCACCTGTGAGTCCCTGTATGACGGTTTTCTTATTTTGTAGAACATCATTTAGTAGGGGCGCCCCGAGGTGACAGCTACTACATTATCTGTACTCAGAGATATCACTGTGTTATCTGTGGTGTTACATAGGACTGCAGGTGACTACTACATTATCTGTACTCAGAGATATCACTGTGTTATCTGTGGTGTTACATAGGACTGCAGGTGACATCTACTACATTATCTGTACTCAGATATCACTGTGTTATCTGCTGTTACATAGGACTGCAGGTGACTACTATATTATCTGTACTCAGAGATATCACTGTGTTATCTGCTGTTACATAGGACTGCAGGTGACATCTACATTATCTGTACTCAGAGGGATATCATTGTTATCTGTGGTGTTACATAGGACTGCAGGTAACATCTACTACATTATCTGTTCTCAGAGATACCACTGTGTTATGTGGTGTTACATAGGACTGCAGGTGACTACTACATTATCTGTACTAAGAGGGATATCACTGTTATCTGTGGTGTTACATAGGACTGCAGGTGATATCAGGTGACTTCTCCAGGTTGCAGAAGTTCAAACTTCATCGTGCCCTGCTGACAGTTTATTATGGGAGTTGTAGTTTTGCAGCATGTGACTCTTCAGGTTGCAGCACTACAACCCCCATCGTTTCCAACTGGCAGTTTATGATGAGAGTTGTAGTTTTGCAGCTGGAGAGTCAAAGATTGGAATACAATGATTAGACAATGACACAGTACAGTCCATTAATTATAGGGGGCAGTAGTGCAGTACATGAGGTGGAGGCAGTGACAGGGCATTAGAACATGGTGGCACATTAGAGTAATTGGATATAACGCTAGATAGGACTTTGCCTGATCGGGTGAGATGGGGGGGCCCCAAGCTAACATTTTGCACCAGGGCCCATCAGCCTTTAGCTACGCCCCTGTATCTATCTATCTATACACAGCACTAACTCAGCAAGGTAGAACAGTATATGGAGTACAGTAGGAGCACAATATAAGAGTTATGTATGGTAAGAAGCATTGCATCTAGTCAAAGGTCTAAGCCAGGGGTCCTCAACTGGCGGACCGCAGAGGCCAGCTGCCCTGACCCCTGCTGGAGCTCAGTATACCTGTATACTGAGCTGCTCTCTGCACATTAACTATGAGGACTTGTAACAAGCGCTCATAGTTACCATGCAGCAGCAGCACTGACAGAGAGGGAGCTATTGGCTTCCTCCCTGTCAGTCACTCTTGTGGCCGCAGCGGTCACAAGAGGCAGCTCTCTATCTCTGGTGTCGGCGCTCGAGTGACGTCAATGTGCCGGAGCCAGGACAAGGGGAGAGCGACCTCTTGTGACCTCTGCAGTGCGGCCAGAAGAGGAGACGCCCGGACCCAGGTGAGTATAAGTTTGTTTTTTTTATGTTATATGCTATATGGGAGGGGGAGAGTTCACAGGGGAGCGGGGCTATATGGGAGGGGGAGCACAGGGGGGCTATATACTACTGGGGGAGAGCACAGGGGACTATATACTTCTGGAGGAGCACACGGGGGGGCTATATGGGAGGGGGAGAGCGCACAGGGGACTATATACTACTGGGGGAGCACACAGGGGGTCTATCTACTATTGAGGGAGCTCACAGGGGGGCTATATACTACTGGGGGAGAGCACAGGGGACTATATGCTTCTGGAAGAGCACACAGGGGGACTATATACTTCTGGGGGAGTGCACAGGCGGGGCTATATGGGAGGGGGAGAGAACACAGGGGGGCAATATACTACTGGGGGAGCGCACAGGGGGTCTATATACTACTGGGGGAGCGCACAGAGGGACTATATAAGGGCTGGTGATAGAGAAAAAAAATGCCAGTTTTCCCACTAATATGCATCAATTCTGTATGTAAATAGTTCAACAACGTTTGTGAAACGTTTACAAAACACATTTCCTACTGATGTTCAGCTCGGACCTTCACCTGACAATAGACCCCGGTAAGTGAACCTTCACTAAAAGTTGTTGAGTATCCCTGGTCTAAGCTATATAATAAACTAAATCAGGGGAATATCAACGGGGTTGGGCCACTTCATATGCTTTGTTTGTTCTTTTTGAACCATCAGAAGGAAAGACGCCAAAAGGGTGTAACATATTGTATTAGGGGATGGTGTATGTACAGTCATGGCCAAAAGTTTTGAGAATGATACAAATATTAATTTTTACAAAGTCTACTGCTTCAGTTTTTAAAATGCAATTTGCATATACTCCAGAATGTTATAAAGAGTGATCAGCTTAACAGCAATTACTTTTAAAGTCAATATTTGCCTAGAAAATTAACTTTATCCAACAAAACACATTTCAGCATCATTGCAGCCCTGCCTTAAAAGGACCAGCTAACATTGTTTCAGTGATTGCTCCATTAACACAGGTGTGGGTGTTGATGAGGACAGGGCTGGAGATCAATCTGTCATGATTAAGTAAGAATGACACCACTGGACACTTTAAAAGGAGGCTGGTGCTTGGCATCATTGTTTCTCTTCTGTTAACCATGGTTATCTCTAAAGAAACACGTGCAGTCATCATTGCACTGCACAAAAATGGCCTAACAGGGAAGAGTATCGCAGCTAGAAAGATTGCACCTCAGTCAACAATCTATCACATTATCAAGAACTTCAAGGAGAGAGGTTCCATTGTTGCCAAAAAGGCTCCAACGCGCCCAAGAAAGACCAGCAAGCGCCAGGACCGTCTCTTAAAAGTGTTTCAGCTGCGGGATGGGGCTACCAGCAGTGCAGAGCTTGCTCAGGAATGGCAGCAGGCAGGTGTGAGTGCATCTGCACTGTGCACTGTGAGGCGGAGACTCTTGGAGCAAGGCCTGGTCTCAAGGAGGGCAGCAAAGAAGCCACTTCTCTCCAGAAAAAACATCAGGGACAGACTGATATTCTGCAAAAGGTACAGGGAGTGGACTGCTGAGGACTGGGGTAAAGTAATTTTCTCTGATGAATCCCCTTTCCGATTGTTTGGGACATCTGGAAAACAGCTTATTGGGAGAAGACGAGGTGCGCGCTACCACCAGTCTTGTCTCATGCCAACTGTAACCGGCATCCTGAAACCATTCATGTGTGGGGTTGCTTCTCAGCCAAGGGAATCGGCTCTCTTACAGTCTTGCCTAAAAACACAGCCATGAATAAAGAATGGTACCAGAATGTCCTCCAAGAGCAACTTCTCCCAACCGTCCCAGAGCAGTTTGGCGATCAACAATGCCTTTTCCAGCATGATGGAGCACCTTGCCGTAAAGCAAAGGTGATAACTAAATGGCTCAGGGAACAAAACATAGAGATTTTGGGTCCATGGCCTGGAAACTCCCCAGATCTTAATCCCATTGAGAACTTGTGGTCAATCATCAAGAGACGGGTGGACAAACAAAAACCAACAAATTCTGACAAAATGCAAGCACTGATTGTGCAAGAATGGACGGCTATTAGTCAGGATTTGGTCCAGAAGTTGATTGAGAGCAGCCGGGGAGAATTGTAGAGGTCCTGAAGAAGAAGGCGCAACACTGCAAATATTATTGACTTGCTGCAGTAACTCATCTAACTGTCAGTATAAGCTTCTGTTACTCATAATATGATTGCAATTATATTTCTGTATGTGATAAAAACATCTGACAAATACACATAAGAACCAGAGGGCAGCAGATCATGGGAAAATATAACGTGTGTCTTTCTCAAAAGTTTTGGGCATGACTGTACTCACTGTATATACTGACAGCAGCTCCCTGTGTACTCACTGTATATACTGACAGCAGCTCCCTATACTCACTGTATATACTGACAGCAGCTCCCTGTACTCACTGGATATACTGACAGCAGCTCCCTGTGTACTCACTGTATATACTGACAGCAGCTCCCTGTACTCACTGTATATACTGACAGCAGCTCCCTGTGTACTCACTGTATATACTGACAGCAGATTCCTGTGTACTCACTGTATATACTGACAGCAGCTCCCTGTACTCACTGTATATACTGACAGCAGCTCCCTGTGTACTCACTGTATATACTGACAGCAGCTCCCTGTGTACTCACTGTATATACTGACAGCAGCTCCCTGTGTACTCACTGTATATACTGACAGCAGCTCCCTGTGTACTCACTGTATATACTGACACTAGCTCCCTGTGTACTCACCGTATATGCTGACAGCAGCTCCCTGTGTACTCACCCCATATACTGACAGCAGCTCCCTGTGTACTCACTGTATATACTGGCAGCAGCTCCCTGTGTAGTCACTGTATATACTGACAGCAGCTCCCTGTACTCACTGTATATACTGACAGTAGCTCCCTGTGTACTCACTGTATATACTGACAGCAGATTCCTGTGTACTCACTGTATATACTGACAGCAGCTCCCTGTGTACTCACTGTATATACTGACAGCAGCTCCCTGTACTCACTGTATATACTGACAGCAGCTCCCTGTGTACTCACTGTATATACTGACAGCAGATTCCTGTGTACTCACTGTATATACTGACAGCAGCTCCCTGTACTCACTGTATATACTGACAGCAGCTCCCTATGTACTCACTGTATATACTGACAGCAGCTCCCTGTGTACTCACTGTATATACTGACAGCAGCTCCCTGTACTCACTGTATATACTGACAGCAGCTCCCTGTGTACTCACTGGATATACTGACAGCAGCTCCCTGTGTACTCACTGGATATACTGACAGCAGCTCCCTGTGTACTCACTGGATATACTGACAGCATCTCCCTAGGTACTCACTGTATATACTGACAGCAGCTCCTCCGTCCAGCAGAGGGAGTCAGTTCCCAGCTAGGAGTAACAGAGGTAACTGGGGAAGGAAAAGCCAGAGACTCAGGAAGTGTGACCCACCCAGTTCCTGTAGAGAGAGAAGATTCCAGTGCTGGATAGTGATGGGAAATCTAGTTCGTTTTGGTGATTAGTTCACTGAAGAGATGAGTTTATTTAGTTCAGTATTTCTCTGGATTCTGCTGAGAAGATATTGAACAGTTCTAGTTCATTACACAGAAGCTCCGGCTCCTAGGAGGAGTTATAGTCTTGATAAAATGATCAGATATAGTTAATACATCTGATCATTATATAACAAACTTTTGTTAAAGGGGTACTCTGGAGAAAATAAATTCAAAAGTTATTTATTCAAGTTAGTAATTTCCTTTTTTTCTTTTTTAAATATTCAAGCCTCCCAGTACTTACCAGCTGCTGTATGTCCCACAGAATGTCATGTTGCAAGGAGCTCTGTGTCAGACTGGGAAGATTACATGACTTCATGTGGGGCATACAGCAACTGATAAGTACTGGAAAGCTTACTAATATCAGAAAGCTGAGCTGTGATTGGTTGCTATGGGGGCAAAGAAAATCTTCCTCTAAAACAGCCTGCTGATTCTCCAGCCATATCCTATGAGGAGCTGATAGAGAGAGGCATCATGGGACCTGTGAACTAAATGAACTAGATGAACTGCTGAACCAAATGGTTTGAGAATGAATCAGGAGAGTCTAGTTCAATGTGATGCATATGACTGAGCCCAGCACTGCCCCCTGTGGTAGTGTAGAGTACTGACTCATAATGAATGTGTATGAGGGAGCTGAGAAGCAGATCAGCAGCCGCCATTGTGAGTACAGAACAGGAGCCAGGGGGTAAAGATTTTAGCAAGACAGAAACTTTCTCTCTCTCTCATACACACATATGGGCTGTGTCTGTCTACTGTGCAATTTCAATGTTATTAATATTATTACTATTATATTTGTATGTGATGTGTGCGGAATAGTGTTTTACTACCTTATTTTACAGCATCAGGAGCTATAGAGCAAGTGTGAGAGCAGGGAGCTTGTTTCCTGGAGCTGGATGAGGGATCACTGGCTCCTCCCACTATGAGGAATCACTGGCTCCTCCCACTATGAGGGATCACTGGCTCCTCCCACTATGAGGGATCACTGGCTCCTCCCACTTTCTGTTTACTTCATAATGAACTAATCTCTGTCAGGATGGTGAACTAGTTCACTCTGAAGATTAGTTCATTTTGAACTAATGACTCACGAACTACCCATCACTAGTGCTGGAGGTCAAGGGCAGTGACCTGTGCCAGAGCTATAGAGAGGTGTGACAAGGTGATCCACAGAAAGCAGGACAGCTCAGCCAGGTCCATAAGAGCTACAGCAGACAGAGCAGTGTGCAGCAGTGAGGGAAGAGAGCAACACAGCCCAGTGCTAGCAAGTGGCGTGTCCAGCCAGCCCCATCACTGCAGCAGGGAGGAAGGTACTGACACAGGAGTGTCCAGCCAGCCCCATCACTGCAGCAAGGAGGAAGGTACTGACACAGGAGTGTCCAGCCTCATCACTGCAGCAGGGAGGAAGGTACTGACACAGGAGTGTCCAGCCTCATCACTGCAGCAGGGAGGAAGGTACTGACACAGGAGTGTCCAGCCTCATCACTGCAGCAAGGAGGAAGGTACTGACACAGGAGTGTCCAGCCCCATCACTGCAGCAAGGAGGAAGGTACTGACACAGGAGTGTCCAGCCCCATCACTGCAGCAAGGAGGAAGGTACTGACACAGGAGTGTCCAGCCAGCCCCATCACTGCAGCAAGGAGGAAGGTACTGACACAGGAGTGTCCAGCCAGCCTCATCACTGCAGCAAGGAGGAAGGTACTGACACAGGAGTGTCCAGCCCCATCACTGCAGCAAGGAGGAAGGTACTGACACAGGAGTGTCCAGCCCCATCACTGCAGCAAGGAGGAAGGTACTGACACAGGAGTGTCCAGCCAGCCCCATCACTGCAGCAAGGAGGAAGGTACTGACACAGGAGTGTCCAGCCCCATCACTGCAGCAGGGAGGAAGGTACTGACACAGGAGTGTCCAGCCAGCCTCATCACTGCAGCAAGGAGGAAGGTACTGACACAGGAGTGTCCAGCCCCATCACTGCAGCAAGGAGGAAGGTACTGACACAGGAGTGTCCAGCCAGCCCCATCACTGCAGCAAGGAGGAAGGTACTGCTCAGGGGAGACAGAGCTGGTGCTGCAGGGGAGTCCATTGTTACCAGCAGGATCAGGAAGTATATGGCACCTGGATTTATGTCCCACTACATGGACACACTCCACGGATAAGACTGAACTGACCAAGAATCTTGGACTTCTAAATGAGCTTTAATTTACAACAAGTCTGGGTCACTGGTGCTGGCTAAGCAGCCGGTGACTGTGACTGACGGGGACAGGGGCGTAGCAAGCACCTAGAAGGCGGTCCATGTTGGGGGCGCTCTGGGGGGCGGGGAAATAGGCTAACAAAAGTAACTGGCAGGCAGTGGCAGAACACCACACCAGCGTGACAGGCAGAGGTAAAACAGCTTTCCCACCCACCCTCCCTAATGTTTTTCTGTGGAAGAAGTTTATTTGTTTGTATGTGTTTATTTACTGTTAATACTGTTGTCACAGCTTGGCGCTGGGGGGGACCTTGCAGAGGAGGAAGGAGAAGCATCGGCGAGGCACCCGGCAGAACAACTAAGACATGCCCACCGCCGGAGCCGTGGCCTGGCATTCCGGTGTCCTCGCCAGGAAGGCGACAGCGCAAGGTCCTATCCTCACATTACACAAATATATGTTTTAAAGTTTAAAATAGTTTTAAGAAAATTAAAAAAGCTGTGGCCTACCCCCACGCATTTATAAAGAACAAACAGTTGTCAGTGTGTAATTAAGTAGCATAAGTTGGGATTACTCCATTTCAGAGGCAAGATAGCCAAGGTGCAATCTGATGCCGGCAGTCCTTTTAATTGCCCTGGCTTATCTATGTGATGTATATACCCCCCCCCCCCCCATTCACAAATGTCTCTCCCTTCTTGCTTGTAACATCCCTAAAATGTTGTGCTGTTTCTGTGAGTCATTCATTTTTTAAAGGGGTATTCCCCCCAAGAGCTAAAAAAATGTAATGCTCCCAAACCTAGCTATTCTTACTCACCATGTGCCCCTGAGTATTTTGAGACATCTCCCCATCTTTCTAGCTGCTGCCGTTACTGAGTTACAAGTTTTTCTTAAAGCCGAACTATATCCAAGATAGGAAACTACATTTCCCATCATGCAATGCTTCTGCCTGATGATGGTGAAGTAGCAGAGCTGAGACAATGAAGGAGATGATGTCGGTGTAGCAGAGCTGAGTTGGGGGGCGCCAGTGTAGCCGAGCTGAGTTGGGGGGGGGGTGGGGGGGGAAGGGGGCGCCCGTGTAGCTGAGTTGGGGGGGGAGGCGCCCGTGTAGCCGAGCTGAGTTGGGGGGGGGGGGCGCCGGTGTAGCCGAGCTGAGTTGGGGGGGGGGGGGGACACCGGTGTAGCCGAGCTGAGTTGGGGGGGGACGCCGGTGTAGCAGAGCTGAGTTGGGGGGGGGATGCCGGTGTAGCAGAGCTGAGTTGGCGGTGACGCGGGCAATTGCGAGGGGCGGAGCTTGTCGTGGGAGATTGCGAGGGGCGGAGCTTGTCACGGGCGATTGCGGGGGGTGGAGCTTGCCACGGGCGGGGAGGGGGGCTGCCGCGGGTGAGTGCGAAGGCTATGCCGCGGGTGAGTGAGGGATGCCACGGGTGATGGGGGGGGCGGTTGGTTGTGGGGCAGGGGGTGAGTGCTGGACACAGCCCGGAGGCTCTGGACACAGGGGGTGAGCTCTGGGCTGGGGGTGACCGGGTGGCTGCTGTTAGAGAGGGATGTAGTCACAGCTGCGCTGATCACTGTCTCCCTCTGTAACAGCAGCCACCCTATCAGTGTTCTCAGTCACTTCACTGTGCTGGGACTGAGGACATGTGATGCCGTCTCGGAGGGTGGGGGCCAGGAGCAGGGAGCGTGTCGGTGTGGACTGAGGTCTGAGGATTCTATGCATTCCGTGGGGGTGAATGCAGCTGGATAACAGTAAAACTGTGCAGAATCCATAATAACTTTATATTGGAAAGATGGAAAGCTACGGGTGGGCAGCGTATTAATTTGGGGGGAATACCCCTTTAACTTGTCTGATGAAGGGATCTTTTGAATCCCGAAAGCTCACAGCTCTAACAATTTTTTGTTGGCTGATAAAGGTATCACTCCTAAAATACTTTGATCACAAGTATTTACCACAATATGGATTTTTCTGGCTTACACGATACCATATTATACATTTTTTCTGATCACAGCATTGGAAACGCTAAATGACAGACGCCCAAGCTATCAGCCAGCTCATCGGATCCCCCGAAGTGTATTTTGGGGGATCCGATGATGTGTCATGGAGACCTCCGTGCCGGCCATGACAAGATCTGCCCATAAGAGTCTGCCACAGGCCAGAGGCAGACTCTATGGGGAGATTTATCAAAGGGTGTAAAATTTAGACTGGTGCAAACTGCCCACAGCAACCAATCACAGCTCAGCTTCCAGCTCTGGTGAATGGAAAGAGGAGCTGTGATTGGTTGCTGTGGGAGCTGAGCTGTGATTGGTCGCTGTGGCCAGTTTGCATCAGTCTAAATTTTACACCCTTTGATAAATCTCCCCCCATGTGCAGATGGCCAATAAAACTGATTACAGCACAGCTATAAAGCATTGGCCATAAAAGTCCCCTATGGAGACTTCAAAGTGTGTAAAAAAAATAAATAAATAAATTCACAATACCCCATGAGCCCCTACCCCGTAACATATTTGGTATTGCCTCATGCGAAATCACCTGAAATAATCAAATATGTTGTTAATATTCACATATGATAAATGGTGAAAATGAAAAACAAAAAAATCACAATTAGTGATTTTTGATCAAATTATATTTCACAAAAAGAAAATTCATAAAAAAAAAAAAACAATTAAGTATTCCATCCAATAAAGTATGGTAGCAAAAAAAAAAAAAAACGGCACAGAAAAAATGACCCCTTGTACAGCCCTGAATATGTAAAAATAAAAAAGTAATAGGGGTCAGAATAGAGCATTTAAATTTGTATCATATTTATATATAAAAAGGGGAAGATTTATCAAGCTGCCTAACATTAAAAATGTGCTTAGTTGCCCATAGCAACCAATCACAGCTCAGCTTTCATGTTACCAGTGCTCATGAATATTTCTAAGGGGAGCTGTGATTGGTTGCCTTAGGCAGCTTGATAAATCTCCCCCAAAGTGTTTACAAATTTTTAAAAGTGGTAAAATCTAATAAATCTATACAAATCTGGTATCTTCGAATTGTTTCAACCTGAGGAATATATTTAACATGTAATTTTTACCAAACTTTATTTGCCACAAATAAAAACTTTTTTTTCCATTTAAGGGGTAGTGCGGCGCTAAGAAATTATTCCACACCTTACAAAGTTATACAACTTTGTAATGTATGTTATGTCTGTGAATCGCCCCCTTCCCTGTGTCCCCCCACCCACGCCCGTGTACCCGGAAGTGTGGTGCATTATACATACCTGATCAATGTCGCGCCCGTCCGCCATCTTGTGCCAGGACGTCATCTTCGGACGGCTGGCCGAACAGCTCCGACTGTCCCTAGTGCCGGCCGCCCTCTGCAGTGTCACCAGATGCTCAGCCGCGATTGGCAGCACACATCATTGGCTGCTCAGCTGCGATTGGCTGAGCGTAACTGTTACGCTCAGCCAATCGCGGCTGAGCAGCTGATGAAGGCGGCCGGCACTAGGGACAGTCGGAGCTGTTCGGCCGTCTGTCCGAAGATGACGTCATTGACAGAAGATCGGAGACGGGAGTCGGCACGTGACAGGTATGTATAATGCACCACACTTCCGGGTACACGTGCGGGGGTGGGGGGACACGGGGAAGGGGGCCATTCACAGACATAACATACATTACAAAGTTGTATAACTTTGTATTGTGTTTTATTCTGTGAATAATTTCTTAGCGCCGCACTTAGCACATAAATTAGTTACTAAATCACATTACCAATATGTCCTCTTTATTCTGGCATAATTTGGGAAACATATTTTACTTTTTTAGGGTGTTACGGGGCTTAGAAATTTATTAGCAAATTATCACATTTTGTGAAAATTTCCAAAACTGATTTTTTTTAGGGACCAGTTCTTTTTTTAAATGGATTTAGAAGGCTTGTATACTGGAAACCCCCATAAGTGACCCCATTTTGGAAACTAGACACCTTAAAGAATTAATCTAGGGGTATAATGAGCATTTTAACCCTACAGGGGCTGGAGGAAAGTATTCACAATTAGGCCGTAAAAAAAAAAAAAAAAAAAAAAAAAGAAAATCGAAAATTAAAATTTTCAAATAATATATACGTTTAGATTAAAGTTTCTCATTTTCAAAAGGAACATGAGAAAAAAAGCATGCCAAAATCTGTAACGCAGGTTCTCCTGAATACAATGGTACCCCATATGTGGGCGTAAACCACTGTATGGGCACACAGGAGGGCTCAGAAGGGAAGGAGCGCCAATTAGCTTCTTTAATGCAGATTTTGCTGAAGAAGTTTCTGAGCGCCAGGTGTGTTTGCAGTGCCCCTGTAGTGTCAGCAGAATAGAACCCTCCCAAAAGTCACACCATTTAGGAAAGTACACCCCTCAAAGAATTCATCTTGGTGTGTGGTGACCATTTTGACCCCACAGGTATTAGAGGAAAGTATTTAAAAGTAGAGAGTAAAAAAGAAAAACTCGAATTTTTCCAATAATATGTTTGTTTAGTTTGAAATTTCTCAGTTTCACGAGGAACAGGAGAAAAAATGTACCCAAAAATTTATAACGCAGGTTCCCCTGAGTAGAACAGTACCCCATATGTGGGCATAAACCACTGTATGGGCACACAGCAGGGCTCAGAAGGAAGGGAGCGCCAATTAGCATTTTCAGTGCAGATTTTGCTGAAGAAGTTTCTGAGCACCAGGTGCGTTTGCAGTGCCCCTGTAGTGCCAGCGGAGTAAAATCCCGCCATAAGTCACCCCATTTTGGAAAGTACACCCCTCAAAGAATTCATTTTGGGGTGTGGTGACCATTTTGACCCCACAGGTATTAGAGGAAAGTATTCAAAAGTAGACAGTAAAAATGAAAAACTCGAATTTTTCCAATATGTTCCTTTAGTTGGAAATTTCTAAATTTCACGAGGAACAGGAGAGAAAACGTACCCCAAAATCTGTAACGCAGGTTCTCCTGAGTAGAACGGTACCCCATATGTGGGCATAAACCCCTGTATGGGCACACAGCGGGGCTCAGAAGGAAGGGAGCGCCAATTTGCTGGAGCAAAACCGCAGCTAGAAACAGTTATTAGAATAGCGCAGTTACTAAAATACACTAAAAAAATTCTATTACAGGTAATGTGGGGTGGTCACGGGTAATCTGGAGGTGGTTACGGGTAATCTGCGGTGGTTACAGACAATCTGGGGTGGTTACGGACAATCTGGGTTGGTTACGGATAAGTTGAAGTGCTTATATGTAATTTGGGTTGGTTACGGCAATCTGGAGGGGGTCTTTGGCAATTTGGGGTGGTTAGAGGCAACGTGCGTCCGTCAGTGGCAACGTGCGTCCGTCAGTGGCAACGTGCGGAGGTCAGTGGTGGTTACGTGTAATCTGGGGCGGTAAGGAGCAACGTGCGGTGGTTACGGGTAATCTGGTGTGATTACAGGCAACGTGCGGTGGTTACGGGCAACCTGGGGCGGTAAGGAGCAACGTGCGGTGGTTACGGGTAATCTGGTGTGATTACAGGCAACGTGCGGCGGTTACGGGCAACGTGCGGTGGTTACGTGTAATCGGGCGTGATTATGGCCAACCTGGGGTGGTTACGGTAATCTGGTGTGATTACAGGCAACCTGGGGCGGTTACGGGCAACGTGCTGTGGTTACGTGCAATCTGGCGTGATTACGGGCAACGTGCGATGGTTACGTGTAATCCGGCGTGATTGCGGGCAACCTGGGGTGGTTACGGGCAATCTGGCGTGGTTACGGGCAATCTGGCGTGATTACGGACAACCTGGGGCGGTTATGGGTAATCTGGGGGGGGATAGGGGTAATTTGGGAGTAAACTGCAATTATTACTATAATAAAAAGTGTGTGTTTTATTTTTTGTACTTTATACATTCATTTTCACTGTATTACTATGATGACTGTGATATTTTCTATCACAGTAATCATAGTTCAGTGACAGAGACCAAATTGGTCTCTGTCCCTTAAAATTTTCAGAGCTGGCTGCTTCTGGCGCGCATGCGCACATCAGAAGCAGTCAGGACGTCGAGGAGGACGGACCTCCGTGGATCCGGTGAGTATATGGGGAAGGGCGGGTGACTGGGGGGGTGGGGGGCGACACTAACACTTTTTATCCCCTGTCACCAATGATTTATGGTGACAGGGGATAAAAAGTGCCGGCAGCACTGGGAACAGGCGATCAGCGGTATATAGTATATACCGCCGATCGCCTGTTCTGGGACCCCACAGGGGGGTCCCCCGATCACTGCCCCATGCTCTCCGCTACCTCCGGTGGCGGAGAGCATGGGGCTTTGATCATTTTTTCATTTCCATCCCTGCGAACAAACATCGTTTGTTCGCAGGGATGGGGGCGGCCATCTTGGATTTGATGGCCGCCCGGGGAGGGAGCGGGTTAGTGATCGGGGCACTAGGGGGGCTGATCTGGGGTCTGATTATTACATTTTCATCTTCCCCCACCGTGGATTCACGGTGGGGGGTGATGAAAGATGTCGGCGGCGGCGGTACCGGAGATTGCTGTTATAGCGTTGATAGCGGCGATCTCCGGTACGGAAGCCGGGGGCAGGGGGACACAGTGACAGTGGCGGCGGGAGGAGGCACCGTGCTGCAGCCTCCTCCCGCCGCCCGATTAATGTCAAACATGACATCTCCCCCATAGACGCTGCAGTCCCATCGACAGCGGTGTTTATGGGGTTAACTGCCCGGGGGTAGCGCGGCTCCCCTCCGGGCAGAGGCAGCGGGAGGATGTGCTGTGATACTGCCTCCTCCCGCTGCCCGATCTCACTTACCGACAGCGGGGGGAGGCAGGAACAACATGACGTTTGGGGAACGTCATGTTGCATTAACTACCTACTTTACATGACGTTCCCCAAACGTCATTTTGCGGCAAGGGGTTAAATTTCACCACACAAATTTTTTTCCACAGTATAATTAATAGTAAAATAGAGGGTTTCACTACAAAGTATAATTGGTAATGCAAAAAAGTGAGAAGTGAGATCTCAGTGGTGGGGGAGGGGGGTTCATTTGTAAATTTTAACTGATCAATGCAATAAGTGTTAATTGTAATTGTTATATAAAAATTAATAAAAGAATGAAAAATAAATAATGTGTACTAAAAATTCTAACACTATTATGTGTTTATTTTCATTGTCTAACAGAAAAGGGCACAACAGCCTGGAGCAACATCACAAGATACTCAAATACAATCACTTAGAGGAATACAGAAACTGTTCACTAAGTGAGATGATAACAGTATTACATTCCACCTTCTTTCTAAACACATACAAAAAGTAAGTTAGTGCCCATTGTGGGCTATGGGATTTATTATCTGCAGTCATGAACTTAATGGTCTCTGTCTCATGATAAACCAAGATTAAGGGTATGTTCACACTGAGCAAATCAGGCGGAAAGTTCCGCTGCGGAATCCCGTCTAAGGCCAATAACGCTGATCTATGCTATAATATGGCATGATTGCATATACTGATATATGCTATGCCATAGTATAGCATAGATCAATGTTATTGGCGATTTATGCAAAGAGCCTGCCTGAGAGCAGACTCTATACTTAGATCGCCTATCCGACAGGACGGAGGTAAGAGATTGAGATGGCCCAAGGCATGGCTGGGGGGTCCCGATCACTCAGTAACAGTGAGCTTGTCCTGTCACTGAGTACCTTAAACACTGCAATCCCTATAGATCACGGCGTTGAAGGGGTTAAAGAAGCAGTTCACTTTTTATTTTTTTCGCCCCCCCGGGTAGCCACTGTCAAGTATACTTACAGAAGATGATCGGTGTCCCGTTCCCGTTGGTCAGTTCCGTCCCGCGGTGCCGTTCACATCGGGCGCGCGCTCACTTCCGCCGGCTGCTGCGAGTCCTCTTCTCTGCCCAGTGATTATACGCCGGAAGTCACTCGCTTCCATGCATTCTCTATGGAAGCGCGTGACTTCCGGCGTTCAAATGACAAGGGAGAGAAGAGTCACAGCGCCGGCGGAAGTGAGCGCGCGCCCGATGTGAACGGCACCGCGGGACGGAACTGACCGACGGGAACGGGACACCGATCATCTTTTGTAAGTATACTTGACAGCGGCTACCCGGGGGGGCAAAAAAAATAAAAAGTGAACTGCTTCTTTAATGACAGGCAGCTCTGGGCTCCCAGGACACTGATGTGTGCAGGGCCATTCTTACTGCAGCGGTCCTGCACACATCAAACCCCTCTGAGAGTCAGGAACGTATATGTTCACCCCTACTGCATGGGGTATGTGCAGTAGAAACGTACATATAAATATACAGATTGCTGATGTGAAGGTGTTAATCTTGCGGGGGGGGGGGGGGGGAGGAGAATAGATGATTGTTATGATAACACAGAACAAGCTTAACCCCTTAACGACATCGGGCGTAAACTTACGCCCTCGCGCCCTGGTACTTGGCGCATCAGGGCGTAAATTTACGCCCGATGTTTCCCCGATCGCTGCGTGTTCACACACAGCGGTCGGGGAAGATGGCCTGCTATAAATCATAGCAGGCCATCTTAGCTTCACGGCACGGGGGGTGGTTAACACCCCCCGTGCTTACGATCGCCGCTATAGGCTGATCAATTCAGATCAGCCAATAGCGGCGATCGGAACCTTTCCGGGTCATCGGCGACCCGATGACCCGGAAAAAAATGGCGGTCGGTGCTGTCCGAGGACGGCACCGACCGCCATTACTGTAAAAAGTAATGGTGATCGCCGTGCCACCGGCCCGATCGCCGTGAACGGCCGGCCGGCCGTTCACGGCGATCGGGCCGGTGGCACGGCGATCAGAGTCCCACAAAATAGTAAATACCTGCCCTGGACCCCTCAGCTAGGTAGCCGAGGGGTCCAGAGCAGGTATTTGTACATTACTCACCTGTCCCGGGCTCCTGATCGGCGTCTTCCGGGTTCGCGGCGTTCTCGTCTTCGTTCGGGTCTTCGGCTTCTTCCGTGACGTCACGTTCGGCTTCTCTCGGCTATTTTCGGCTCCAGCGTCGGCTCTTTCCGTATTTTGCGCTCTGCTGCCCCCTAGCGGCTGATATGTGTAATACACTTATCAGCAGCTACAGGGATATTCAGAATGTAGAATTTTTTTTTTTTTTTTTTAAATTTTTTTTTTTTCTATTTTCCGCACCCTATCGCCGCTGAGTGTTGATCAGCGGCGATGACGGCAATAAGAGATGACGGTATGGTGTGAAATTCTACAAACTGTGTGAGCGTACCTCTGGGTACACTTACAGATCCAGGGTACGTGCACACTGCGGAATGGCGAAGGATAACCCTTTGTGCATTCCGCAGCTGGCACCCACCGGCGGACTGATGGAGGCGCATGTCTCCACCCGTGTCATAGACTCCATTCTATGCACGGGCGGAATCCGTCGTCCATCCAAAGAATGAACACATTGGACGGAGAGCGGAATCCGCCCGTGCATAGAATGGAGTCTATGACACGTGTGGAGACGTGCGCCTGCATCAGTCCGCCGGTGGGTGCCAGCTGCGGAATGCACGAAGGGTTATCTGTTGCGATTCCGCAGTGTGCACGTACCCTTAGAGTGTATGAAGGAAAGGACACTCGAATCCAGCCCCCAGATGCCCCCTCCCCCCCCATCCTTGGAGTTAGTGGGGAGATCGTCCGGGAACTGATCTTCCCACTGCTGGATAACGGTCACCACCTGTACGGGGATAACTTTTATACCAGCACCCCCTCTTCCGGTCCCTCGCTGCCCGAGCTACTGTAGCTTGCGGCACGATCCGAACATATCAGAAGTAGTAATAGCGCCCTAATATTTAGCAGCCATGGAGCGGACCCAGCGCGTCTGGATATGAAGGACCCCGTATCGCACCAGGACAACATTTTCCAGGTGACGTCCCCCACACTGGAGAAAGGGAGACCCCAGAAGAAGTGGAGAGTGTGGCGTAACAGGGGGATCAGGAAGGACACCATTTTCCAGTGTGACACCTGTCCTGATCACCCCGACCTCTGCATACTGGATCCCTCCAAGGCGCACCACACGTCACTGGGGTTCTACATTATCTAAATTCTGTCCCTTATTCCTATTTCAGGGGTCACGTTGATCCAGGGATTTTTCAGGATCCAGAATTTTTCCCTGTGATGAGGCTACTGTCGTCTGCCTTACGAGGGTTTTTTTTTGCCTTCCTCTGGATCAACACAGGTTGAATTTGATGGACACCTGTCATTTCCAACCTTATAAACTAATAATTGCCCTAATACCCCCAAATAAATTAGAATTGTCCCTTTTCCCCAGCTAAGTAGGTATGGCCGCCATTCCCATTAGAGGATGCCATGATGCAATTACAAAGCCTCTGTGCGGCCAGGACAGTAGAAACCCCCCACAAGTGACCCCATTCTGGAAACTACACCCCATAAGGAATCTAACAAGGGGGGCAGCGGGGATATGGCCCCCTGGTGACGGCCACATTTGGGACGTGAAAATGAAAAAAATTGTATTTTTTATTTTCTCGGCACATGTTCTACGTAAGTGCCCGTCACCAGTGGGGTCCATATGCTCACTGCACCCCTTGTTAGATTCCTTATGGGGTGTAGTTTCCAGAATGGGGTCACTTGTCAGGGGTTTCTACTGTCCTGGCAGCACAGGAGCTTTGTAATTGCGACATGGCCTCCATCCTCCATTCCAGCCTCTAAATGGCGCTCTGTCCCTTTGGTGACTTGCCCTGTGCCCATATGGCACATTATGCCCACATGTGGGGTATTTTCGTACTCAGGGGACACTACCCTACACGTTTTGTGTTCATTTTCTTTTTTAACCCCTTGTGGAAATGGAAAAAAATCAAGGCTAGACCAACATTTAGTGTAATTTTTGTAAAATTTTTACTCTAAATCATTAATCTTGTCATGTTTTTTCATTTTCACAAGGGGTTAAAAGATAAAAAAAAAACATTTAATGTGTAGAGCAATTTCCCCTGAGTACGGAAATACCCCACATGTGGACATAAAGCGCCATGCGGGTGCAGGGTAAGCCTCCAAAGGGAAGGAGCGCCATTTGGTTTTTGAAGGCTGGATTTGGATGGAATGGATTTCGAGGGGCCATGTTGCATTCAAAAGGCCCCTGTGTTGCCAAGACAGTTGAAACCCCCCACAAGTGACCCCATTATGGAAACTACACCCCTCAAGGAATGTAACAAGGGGTGTAGTGAGCATATGGACCCCACTGGTGACGGGCACAAATGTGGAACAATGTGGCGTGAAAATGAAATATTACATTTTTTACACTATAATGTTGGTTTAGCCTTGAATTTATCATTTTCACAAGGGGTTAAAAGAGAAAAAACACAATATGTGTAGAGCAATTTCCCCCGAGTCCGTAAATACCCCACATGTGGACATAAAGCGCCATGTGGGCGCAGGGCAAGCCTCCGAAGGGAAGGAGCGCCATTTGGATTTTGGAGGTTGGATTTGGCTAGAATGGATGATGAACGCCATGTCGCATTTACAGAGCCCTCGTGCTGCCAAAACACTGGAAACCCCCCACAAGTGACCCCATTCTGGAAACTACACCCCTCAAGGAATCTAACAAGGGGTGCAGTGAGGATATGGACCCCTTGATGACGGGCACATTTGTGCCATGAAAGTGAAAAAATGAAATTTTTCCCTTTCACGTCACATTGTTCCACATTTGTGCCCGTCACCAGTGGGGTCCATATGCTCACTGCACCCCTTGTTAGATTCCTTGAGGGGTGTAGTTTCCAGAATGGAATCACTTGTGGGGGGTTTCCAGTGTCTTGGCAGCACGAGGGCTCTGTAAATGCGACATGGCCCTTGAAATCCTTTTCAGTGAAATTCAGCTTCCAAAAGCCAATTGGCGCTCCTTCCCTTTGGAGGCTCGTCCTGCGCCCCCCTGGCACTCTATCGCCACATGTGGGGTATTTCTGTACTCGGGAGAAACTGCGCTACACATTTTTTGTCTTTTTTTGCCTCTTATCCCTTTAAGAAAATGAAAAATTGAAGGCTAGAACAACGTTTTAGTGTAAAAAATAAATTTTTCTTTTTTCACGCCATATTGTTCGGAAAATCTGTGAAGCACCTGTGGGGTCCAGATGCTCACCGCACCCCTTGTTACATTCCTTGAGGGGTGTAGTTTTCTAAATGGTGTCACTTTAGGGGTGTTTTTTAGGTTTTGGCACCCCAGAGCCTCTGCCAACCTGAAGTGGTACAGTCAGAAATGACCAAATATAACGGAGGCGTTGAAATTCACTAGGCGCTCCTTTGTATCTGAGGCTTGTGGTTGCGTCAAATAGCGCAATAGGGCCACATATGGGGTATTTCTATAAACTGCAGAAACGGGGCAATAATTATTGGGGTGCATTTCTCTGGTAATAGGTTTATAATTATGAAAAATATTGGATTACAATAAAATCTCTGCACAGAAAATTAAAATTTTCAAATTCCTTACACACTTAGCTTTTATTTCTGTGACTCCCCTAAAGGGTTAAAACACTTTCTGGATATGCTTTTGCAGAGTTTGGGGGGTGCAGTTTCTGAAATGGGGTGCTTTGTGGGGCTTTCTAACATACAGGCCCCTCAAATACACTTTAAACCTGAACAGGTCCCTAAAAATATCTGATTTTGAAATTTTACTGAAAATTTGGAAATTTGCTGCTAATGTTTTAAGCTTCCTATCGTCTAAAAAAAATGAAAGATAGTTTAATAAATGCCGCCAACATAAAGTAGACATGTTGCTAATGCTATTTAATATATAATTTATGTGGTATAACCACTTTCTGTATACGCAAAAAAGTTTCAAAGTTGGAAAAATGCATTTTTTCACATTTTTTCACATTATTTGGGTTTTTTTCATAAAGATTTGTTATGAGTATCGACTCCAATTTACCAGAAATGTAAAGTACAATATGTCACGAGAAAACAGTCTCAGAATCAGCCGGATAGGTAAAAGCATCCCGAAGTTATTAATGACTAAAGTGACACTGGTCATATTCATAAAATTTGTCTCTGTCATTAAGGCCATTTCAGGCTCTGTCCTTAAGGGGTTAAAGATGTTTGGAGCATAATAATAAAAAAAGAATATTCTAAGATGATCAAATTAATAATTCTACTGCTTATTTTTTTTTCTTTTTATTACCCAGGTATATGGGACTAAATGTTCACAGCTCGGCAGATTACTGGAAATACACAGATCAAATTTCAAATTTTCTGCAAAATCACCCAAGGGAAATTATTCAACACATTATGTACAGAATCAGCACCCTGGACCTAAAGAGCATCACTGGTGTGACCCACGTGGACAGTGACAGAAAGACAAAAAATATACAGCGAAAATTCCATTCTGCACCCGCGAGGACTGGGGAAATGTCCTCATCCCTGGTAAGAACATGCGCTGTATTCTCTAATTCATTGAGGAACAGGGACGGCACAGTCTGAGCCTTACACCAACAATCCATTGGACACCCATTGTTTTTATAAAGGCATTAAAGAGAAGAAATCTGAGGACCAGCAGCCATTTAAGGGCTTTGAAATACCACCAGAAGAAGATATACAGGACCTGGAAATACGTCGGAGATCACTAAGAACCAAAAAAAATCCAACATTGCCATGTGCTTGTTAAAAGATTAATAGATTCCTTCTATTGGATTGAAGATATTGGTGATTTGAGGAGAGCAGAGGACGACCTGGAGAGATTGGTCGCCAGTGTAAACAGTTTGGTTCCAAAAGATGACGGCTTCTCGCTATTACACTCTCCAAAGAGAAAAAGGGAAATAGAGAATTTTGAACCGCTGCCCAATTGTGCCTATGGCCGTCCAAAGCCTCTATCTTCCCAAAGAGCGGGCACCGAGGCTGATCTGCTTATCACTATACTCCCCTGATCCCATAGATCAACAGGAAATTATACTCAGATCCAGAAGTTTATCATTAACAGAGTGTCTTCCATTGCTGCAGCTTAAAAACGTGGTTGTTTTGATCTTCTTCCTTTTATCTTTACCCCTATCACAAATCTATCGTACTCTATTGCGATTTCTATTAATGAATCTTCTCCTCCCTTCTTGAAAAAATGGTCCTCTGTACTGTCTTCAGACGACTTAGAAAGTAAACTCCTCTCCCAGAGTGCGGTTAAGAGAAACCCACTTCCGTATCTCACATAAGGTAATATAGGCTTTTGACCGTCCCTATACTCAGAATTTGGAAGTCAAAGTGATATGCCACAAGCTGACCTTCTCCACTGTCTATGGCTTTGCACGTCTATACAATCTTATTGGCAGCTAATTAAATCTTTTATACAAGATACCTGGAGATTAGCGGCTCCTTTAGATCCGATCACTTATATATTTCATGATAAAATCGATAATATAGATTGTTCTATACCACACAAACCCCTCCCTTCAGGTGTGCACCTTACCTTATTATTGGCCCTCAAAGGTTTACTAAATCACTGGCTCCAACCTACTGTACCGACTATTTCTGAACTGGTTAAAAAATTTATAGAAACTTTACACTGGGAGATGTTAGAAACTATATGTAATAAGGAGACCTTCACGATTTCATTCATGAAACAATGGAAATTATTCATGCAATATGCGTTATCTAAAGAGGAAAGAGACCCTATTCTACACCACTTCCCTCTACACACATGGAAGCATAAAATGAGGTTAGCTGATTCTTTAGAGAAGTTTCTACAGATCCAGATATGAAATCGATGTTTATGGCCAATATAATATTTATGGAATACTGCTGTTTCTTTGACTATTGTTTACAATGGATTATCTATCATCATTTATCGTGTAATACTACCCTTTTCCCTATATTGGATCAGGATTCTTAAAATTCAAAAAAACTTTGTTTGGAAAACAAACAAACCAAGTAGTAAATTTTCCGACAGTCCAAGTGGCAGAAACAACATCCTCTGTCGCCATGGAAAAGGCAGCTTTTCAAAACGGTTTACATATTGTTGCAACTGACCGCCATGCTGGCATCCGCAAAATAATGAGAGAAGACTATTCGGGTATACTACATGGATTTGATCTCTGGCTAATGGCTGTTAGTAAAAATAGAAGCTGCGGGGAAATAGCCGGTTGGATTCCAGCAATTAAAAAACATTTTCTGGTACTGCCGCAGGAAATGTGGACGTTCTCCGTGAATGATGGCCGTCTGTTATGTCATATACAAAATATTCATCAATTTGCAGGGGACCATGTAACAAAAGTGATCATTGGATTTTAGACACAGAGGAGCAGCAAAAACATTGGATGTCACCAACGTCAGGTGTGTATGAGCAGGTAAAGAAAATCATTAGTGATAAACAAAAAGATCAGAATCACTTATCCAATTATCGTCATACGGGAAGGATAGAGGTATCTCACAGCTTCTTGCTGAAATATAGGACCAAACGCATTAGTTTTTCCTTTCATAACATAGAAGCTAGAACCAAACTTTAGATTTCAGCACATAATGCAAATCAACCGCGGCCTCAAGTAACTGTCAAGCAAGTGAGACATTCTGGTCCTAGAGCAGGGGTCCTCTAGTGGCGGACCAGGGTCCGAACCTGGAGCGCGGCGGCCAGCTGTCCGGACCGCGGCTGCGGCGCTGCTCCCGGCACAGCAAGTATCTATGAGCGCTCGTAACGAACGCTCATAGATACCGAGCAACAGCACTGACAGAGAGAAAGCCATTGGCTCCCTCCCTGTCAGTGACTCTTGTGGCTGCAATAGTCACAAGAGGCCGTGCTCCCCCTCTGGTGTCAGCGCCGAGTGACGTTCCTGGGCTGGTGGGGAGAGCGGTCTCTAGTGACCACTGCAGTGCGGCCACAGGAGGAAGAGAAGAGGACGGACTCAGGTGAGTATAAGTGGTTTGTTTTTTTATGCTATATGGTAGGGGGAGAGCGCACAGGGGGGCTATATACAAGGGGAGAGAGCACAGGGGGTCTATATACAAGGGGAGAGAGCACAGGGGGGGCTATATACTGGGAGAGAGAGCCCAGGGGGGGCTATATAATGGGAGAGAGAGAGCCCAGGGGGGCTATATACTGGGAGAGAGAGAGCACAGGGGGGCTATATACTGGGAGAGAGAGAGCCCAGGGGGGGCTATATACTGAGAGAGAGAGAGAGAGAGAGAGAGAGCGAGCCCAGGGGGGCTATATACTGGGAGAGAGAGAGCCCAGGGGGGGCTATATACTGGGAGAGAGAGAGAGCCCAGGGGGGCTATATACTGGGAGAGAGAGAGAGCCCAGGGGGGGCTATATACTGGGAGAGAGAGAGAGCCCAGGGGGGGCTATATACTGGGAGAGAGAGAGAGCCCAGGGGGGCTATATACTGGGAGAGAGAGAGCACAGGGGGGCTATATACTACAGGGGGAAGAGTGCACAGGGGGGGCTATATACTACAGGGGGAGGGTGCACAGGGGGGCTATATACTACAGGGGGGGGGGCTATATATTACACGGGGAGAGCACACAGGGGGGCTATATACAACTAATGCAGTCACCCCCTGTGTACCTAATTTTACAGGGCTGGTGAGAGAGAGAAAATGGCAGTATTCCCACTAATAAGCAGCAATTCTGTATGTAAATAGTTCAACACCCTTTGTGAAAAGTAACAACACGTTTCCTACTGATGTTCAGCTCGGACCCTCACCTGACAATAGATCCCGGTAAGTGGACCTTCACTAAAAGTTGTTGAGTACCCCTGTCCTAGAGGATCATCCTGTAATAAAAAATTTTCAAAACTAAACAAGAAGTGGACTGCCCAAAAAATATACACACCCACCCATGGTTTCCAATGAACACTTCATTATTTGAGGAAATTGCTATTTTTTTAGCTTCCAAAATTCATTTTCAGGAAGAGTTGAATAGTTTCCATGTATTCTGTCCACGTTTGCAGAATTTTTTTTTATTTTTTTTATTGCATCTGTTTCTCCATATATTTGTCTGCTTGTTGTGTCCTAATGTCGGTATCTGGTACATGCACACTATGTAGAAATGATAGTATCAAGCTAAATACAGAACTGTCCCTAATAATTCTCGGGGACAATTTAAACCTGAAGATGTTGAGTCAAACTAAGTGTAAAATTCTGAGGGTGTTTCATGGCAGATTGTTGATAGTTAGGCATTGGTTCTTCCTCAATCCTTTAACCAATTTTGTGGTAACTTACTGCTAATGGACGTATAATCACGTCCATTCGAGCTACTGTTGGGGGTCAGCTTCTGCGGTGAACAGAATCCCCACCCGTAATGGCTGCGACATTAACCCACGCGATGCCGTGATCAAACTCAATCACAGCATTGGAAACGCTAAATGACTTGTAAATTATAACTGATCAATCTAATTGTTTCAGGAAATTAAAAGTAAAAGAATAAATAAATAAAATAAATAATGTGTACTAAATACGTAAATGCTTACACCATGGGGGACATGTATCAAGCAGTGCACCTTGTGCTCCTTAGCAATTTTTGGCGTATGTGCACAGACCTGCGTCAGATTTACCAAACAGTGTAGCTCGGTTTATGTGTGAATAGGACAGTTTATGCCTGGGTTATTCCTTCTTGACTTATGTGGGCCTGGTTATTCGTAAGAGATTTCTTAGCTGTGATTAATCATGTGCGCATTTTGGAATATTGGAATAATGTACTCGAGTCCCAGGGTGGCGGAACTTCATTAATACCTGCAGTAAAATGTGCAGCGCCAGGGAAGCTATGGCAGGTGATTTATGAACCAATATGTGACTGTTCATCAATACCTTACTAGGCTGCAAACATATAACCAATGCACAGGGATAAAAAAAAGGTGCAAATGATAAATGTCTAACAGAAATGGTCAGGTGGGCATACACACCAACAACGGCCGGGAGCGGCAGCACGAGATACTTATATACAATCACTTAGAGGGATACAGAAACTGATCGCTAAGCGAGATAACCTGACCTGATAAATCTCCAGCATTCACATGAGAAGTATAGAGAGTCAGGGCTTGATAATACAACATATGTTACCTTAACACTGTGGAAAAAACAAACAGATGATTGTAAGATGTTAGGAGCATGAAAAAAAATTTCACAAAAAAAAAAATTATTCAGATATGATCAAATAAATTGTAATGATTATTTTTATTACCCAGGTATGTGGAACTAAATGCTCAAAGCTCGGCAGATTACCGGAAGTACACAGATCAAACTGCAAATTTTCTGCAAAATCGCCCAAGGGAAATTATTACACACACTATATACAGAAGGAGCAGAACCCTGGACCTAGAGAGCATCGCTGGTGTGAACAGGACCAACAGGAACAGTGACGGAATGACAAAAAATATACAGCGAACATAGGAGGTCAAATTCCATTCTGCACTGTTTTCATTGGACATGCATTGTTTTAAAGAGGAGAAATCTGAGGACCAGCAGCCTTTTAAAGCCTTTGAAATACCACCTGAAGAAGATATACATGACCTGGAAATACGTCGGAGATCACTAAGAACAACAAAAATCCAACTTTGCCATGTGATTGTTAAAAGTTGCTAAAAATCTAATAGACTCCTTCTATTGGATTAAAGATATTGGTGATGCAAGTAAAGCAGAGGACGACCTGGAGAGATTGGTCGCCAGTGTAAACAGTTCGGTTCCAAAAGATGACGGCTTCCCGCTATTACACTCTCCAAAGAGAAAAAGGGAAGAAATAGAGAATTTTTAACTGCTGCCCAAGCGTGCCTATGGCCGTCCAAAGCCTCCATCTTCTCAAAGAGCGGGCACCGAGGCTGATCTGCTTATCACTATACTCACCTGATCCCATAGATCAACAGGGAGGCTGGAAACTCCTGGCATCCCTTCATCTTCCTAAACTAGATCCAGAATCAGGTGGGAATACAGTCTCTACTGGATTTGCAGAGTGTGGGAAATGTGAGTGTGTCAGGTATGAAGGTAAAGGTATGGCCCTCATAAGAGAAACATTTCAATCTACAATGTATACTAACACGTGATTCTCATTACAATATATAATTCTTAACAAACTGCTTCAGATATATATATATACACTAGTAGCTCGTAACTGCTTCTGCAAGGCAAGCCTTCACATGGAAGATGAATGGTTCCTGTCCTGGACAAAGAATGGTATGCTGGTGGTTTGCAGAGGAAGCTAGAGGAAGTCACGTCCAGAAGATATGTGAAGATAGAAAACGTTACTACTACAAGAGTAACGGCCTAAGCTACGCAGTAGAAAATGCATAAATGAATAGAAATTGGTGTAATCCAATTAGATCAAAGAGGAATGTAATAATGTCATATTGTAACCACCCCTATACTCTACCGTATAAATGTATGGATCAAGGAAGTAATAAAAGAAGTGTATATGGAACTTGGACCAAACTGGTTGTTGGTGTGATTTCCTGACGGCCGACACTTCCCCATTTTCCAATCTGGACATAGGCAGTTAGTTGAAGCGTGGCAGACTAATTTACCCTAATTACCTCATACCTCCCTGCCACGACACTGGCGCCGGTACAGGCCGGCACCTGCAGGGGGGGGCCTACCTCGTGGGACCGACACCCGGCTGCCTGCTAGACGATCCCGGACCGACTGAAGGAGCCTGATCAACTCCACCACAACGGTAAGTCTGCTGATTTTATAAATCTGTAGCTTACCTGTGTCAGGCGGTCCTGTGTGAGTCTGTGGGTGACCTGGTCGATCCCCGTGGTGACCTTAACGACAAGGGTTTCCTCCCGCTGTGCCGTCCCGAAAACCCATAAATGTACGTGTATCATTGTGTACGTACAGCTTGTCGTAACCAACTAACTGTCTATGGGTTTCTTACTGGGGCTCTGAGACACGTGGTGGTTGTATAATTTGTAGTTTAACTTGTCAGAACTGGTGTCAGTATAGAGATAATTTTGGGTTTGAAAGAGAACCTGTGTTATATATATATAGATATTTGAGGTTTACAAGAGAACCTGTCCGTCTCAAGTCAGTGAATTAACCTTGGCTGTGGCGCTGGACAAGACCAGTTCTGAAGATATTGTTTGGAGCGGCCGTATGTTAATATTTGTCAGTTAAAGTTTAATGCAAGTGAAACTTCTTACTTCCTTCAGACACTGTGGCTGCATGTAACACAAAGAGTGTATGATAGGAGTAGTAGTCTAGTAGTTTGTCTAAGCAGCTGCGGTTAGCTGGTCTGTTCTTTCCAGACACTTCCTCTAGTTTGACTTTCACTTCCTTATTTTCCGGTGAAGTCAAAGAGTCAGGAAACACTTGTTTCTGTAGCTTGTTATACATTTATATTCCCCTCCAGGGGGCCTCCTATGACCATATCGTGAAGGATTAGTCTCCTCAGATATATCAAAGAAGTGTTTCACTTGCTGGGTTTACGGTCGCGTGCTTGAATTGCACGAACCAGGTATTAGAGTAGAGTAGGAACACCCGTGATCTCTGTGCCCTGGGAAAACTCGCAACGCAATGGAAAGCTTGCGATCCTTGCTTGCACCGAAGCCTCCCGATAAGACCTATGAAAGCCCAGTCGAACTGGTAACCAGAAGAGAAGGAAAGAAACATGTGGCTAACATGAAAAAACTAATGGATGTCTGTCAGATGCATAAAAAGGGGAGACTACAAGTTACGCTATGGGAAAAGGCCCTTAGAGAGAACAAAGGGACCTTGGAGGATAATGAGTTGCTTTTGGCTGCCCAAGCATGGCATCGCACCGCATGTTCAATTGCAAAAGATAATTATGTGGAGGTGGAATATAAAAATGGAAAAGGGGAAGTAACTGCATATATGTATTGTATGGGGGAGGACACATCCCATGATGGCGACGGTGAACCACGATGTTGGGAGTGTCCACATTGCCATCAGCAGAATCCACCCTCTGCTGAATATTGTAGTAGTTGTGGAAGGGGACGCCTAAATCCAGCCCCTGAATGTAGCACCGCCCCATCTGCCCCACCTAGTGACACTGCTGTAAGTGCAGGCGGCCATATTGGGACTCCCAGCTTCTCCCCATCCACCCAAGGGGAACAGCCTACCTCCGGCAGCCATATTGCTATACCTAAACCCACCCTTCCGGACAGCAGCCCTCTTAACCTATATCCCTTATTGACTGCCTCTGGAGCATACTATATACCCAACCCAGGTGCCACTCCCATTATGATCTTATCCCCACAACGAGCATCAAGTGCCCCGTTCAGTCCACAGTCTCATGAGTTTGATAAAGTACCTGCAGCTGCAATTCAGCAATTCCATAACACCCCTAGCAGACTTAAGGAGGAATCTCCAAACCAGAGTGATGGAGAAGGGAAATCTACCCCCGAGCCAGTTGAACGCGGGTCACTTAGGACTAGACACCAGCCTTCCCCAGGTTTTGGTTTCGAGGATGAACGTGTATCAGTTGACTCATATCATCCAATAACCCCACGCCACACTACCACTAGAAGGTCTGAGGGACCTAATAGAGTGAAATTTAACCCGATACCTTTCACTCCAGTATTTTCTACCAAGTTATGGGATCTCAAGACCACCTTGGTCATAGACATAGGTGATGTGGTACATCAGGATACAGAGGCCTTAGTGAATCCAGCTAACGCTGCCCTCAAGCACAATGGAGGTGTGGCTAAACAGATAGTAAAGCACGGTGGTAAGGAGATACAGTTAGACTGTGATGACATCCTTGCATGCCGACAGGGTGCTTACCTACCAGTGACAGGAGTAGTGACAACTCCAGGTTACAACCTGAATTGTAGGGTCATTCTACATGCAGTAGGCCCCATATACAGAGATTATGTTCATGAAGAAGCTGCCCGCTTACTGAGACAGACAATACACAATGTACTCCAGAATGTCAAGGTTAAAGAATTAACCTCACTCTCATTACCACTTATCTGTGCTGGACTATGTGGGTTTCCCGAGAAGCCTTGTGGTGAGACAATATTATCTGCAATACGAGATTTTGGCCCCATCCACACGCTACGGCTTATTAAGATCGTAGTTCAAAACTCATATATAGCTAACTTACTTGCAGAAACTTGGCAGTACATGTGTACAGATTATCCTCTCCCTACTACGCAAGGAACCTCAACCGTGATGATACCCTTATCGAGAGACAATCCATTTAGTGATGACCTCCTTCCAGGTCTGGATCCTCCTCCTCCTCCGTTGATTTCATTTGACTCATTACCGCTTCCACCACCACCACCAATTGCAAATACACCACCATCACCATTTTCCTCAATACAACCCATTTTAACACATCAAGAGAAACCCAAGTACGTTCCTTTCAACCCTGCTGAAATTAATAATTTATTGAGCCAGTTGCCTGATCCTGAGAAACACCCAATGCCTTTTTACCGTAGACTCAATGAAGTGCAGAAAACCTACTCCGCCAACTGGCAGGATCTAGCTAATATTACCAGTATCAAGGCAGGAGACTCCTTTTGGCTTATTATCAAGTCAGCATTATTGGAGGATGGGATGTTAAATACCCTCAGCTATCCCTCGGGTGAAGAGTTTTGCCGTAGACTTCTCAAATGGGCCAAAGATAGGCTGGCTGACTCCTCTGTCAGTGTGGCTGACACATCTCAAGAACCCGCTGAGACAGTGGAAAAGTACTATGCTAGGATGTTGGCACTCTTCCAAGACCAGGGATTTGATATGAAGGTTAAACACCAGCGCACCCTCTTTGTGAAATCTTTTGTCAAAGGCCTTCTTGACCCCATCAGGAAGAAAATGGAAGAAACTCGCCCTGAATATATAGAATTACCCCACAACCAAGTCTTGCTCATTTGTAAAGCTATTGAAAAGCAACAGATTAAGAATGCACCACAAAGAAGGACTGATACTAATGTGGCTGTTTCCCAACAAGTACAAAACACTCCTGCTAACAATGTCTTACAAGTGGAGGGGATTATGTATAATCAGCCAGCTCAACTCTATCCAGGAAGTTCTTTCCCTGGCAGACAACAACAGTTACCCAACAACAACAATAGGCCCCAAAGGCCTAAACCTACTTGCTATTTTTGTGGCAAACTAGGCCATATTAGGAAGAAATGCCGCCTCTTTGCCGGACAGAATATTCAAACACAACAAGGTTACCCACCAACCCAAGGATTCTCCAACATGAACATGGGACAACAAAATATGTCCCAACATGACCGCCAACAAGTATATAATCAACCCTCAGGCCAGGGGTGTCAACCCCAGACTCTTACCCAACTACAAGCATTCCTTGGGATGATTACCTACTGCCGTCAATGGATTCCCAACGCTTCGGCTTTGATGCAACCGCTTTATGACTCCTTTTCTGACATCAAGGACTCACATAGTCTTCCCATAGAGGCTATGAACTGTTTCTATGAACTTAAGAATCTTATTTTACAAGCCCCTGCCTTGGGGATACCAGATTATACTCAACCATTCTTCCTTTTCATCTCTGAGAACAATGGTCATGCTTCAGGAGTATTGGCCCAGAAACATGGTGGAAGAACACGGCCTCTTGGATATTACTCTTGCAGATTGGATCCAGTTGCTAGAACGGCACCCACCTGCCTCAGGGCTGTTCTTGCAGCAAAAGCACTGCTGGACAAAACGGCTGATCTGATCTTGGGACATCCTGTTACTATTTTGGCACCACATAATTTGCAAGCCATTCTGAAAATATCTCAACAACCTCATTTGTCTATGCAGCGCAAGACACGCCTGCAAAGTTCTCTCCTCTTGCCTGAAAACGTCACACTGCAGAGATGTACTATTTTGAACCCTGCAACTCTGCTTCCTCTCTCAAGGGGGGAATGTGATCCTATTGAAGGCAATAGTGCTCCATCTCACAGGGATGAAGACTACCATGCAGATGAAGATTATTACCCAGAACATGACTGCATCCAACAGATGGAAGATGAGACTTCACGTCTATCAAATGTTTCTACTTCGGCACTGGACAATCCTGACTATATTCTCTTCACGGATGGCTCAAGGTACGCGGATGAAAGAGGGCAGTTCCATACAGGATTTGCTGTGGTCACCTTATCAGAAACTGTGATGGCAAGCTCCCTTCCTTCCAACATGTCGGCCCAGGAAGCTGAACTTAGGGCCCTGACCGAAGCCTGCAAGCTAGTAGAAGGGAAGACTGCCAATATCTACACAGACTCAGCCTACGCGCATGGAATAGCGCATGACTTTGGCCTGAAATGGGCCTTGCGAGGTTTCCAGACAGCTAGTGGAACGCCCATCAAGAACCACAAAGCCGTCAAGACTTTGATGGAAGCTCTCCATCTACCGGCTCAGGTAGCCATCCTGAAGATTAAAGCCCATGGAAGAACAGAGACCGAAGAAGCCAAGGGCAACTACAGAGCAGATCTGGCAGCAAAGGCTGCAGCACTTCTCCCAGAAGTTCGAGAGGAAGCAGAAGTTGCTATACACGTACTAACAAGAGCAGGGAAGAAAAAAGAAGATGAAGCCGGAGAAGAAGAAGATATACCCAATCCAGGAATTACTCTGTTGAAGCAATTCCAGTCCCAGATAGGTCTAGAAGAAAAGAAAGAGTGGGAAGAACAAGGAGCCAAGATGCAAGAAGATGGATTCTGGAGGAAAAACAAGAGACTCTGCCTACCAAGAGCATTGTTCCCAGCAGTGGTGCAGTGGGCCCATGGAATCACCCACAGAGGGAAGAACCAGATGATTTCCACCATCACTAAGTTTTACCTGGCACCTGGAATCTCTATCACAGCAGCTACCTATGCTAAGAGTTGTGACATCTGCAAGACTTGCAATCCAGGGGGGACAGTGCATACTCCCACGAAACACTTGGCTAAACCGCTATATCCTTTCCAGAGGATCCAGATTGACCAC
The DNA here is from genome assembly GCF_027789765.1 of Dendropsophus ebraccatus. Taxonomy (NCBI): domain Eukaryota; kingdom Metazoa; phylum Chordata; class Amphibia; order Anura; family Hylidae; genus Dendropsophus; species Dendropsophus ebraccatus. Next base: position 7,675,792 of record NC_091466.1, on the reverse strand, counting down.
ATGGAACTACCAAAGAGTGGAAGATACAAATATGTCCTAGTGGTGGTGGACATGTTCTCAGGATGGACGGAGGCCTACCCAGTTGTTAACATGACAGCCAAACTTACTGTGAAAAGACTTTTGACCGACCTAGTCTGTAGATTTGGAATTCCAGAAGTTATTGAAAGCGACCAAGGCCCAGCTTTTATTGCAGATGTGACTAGGGAGATCTGGAAGATGGTAGGGGCAGATTTAGGCTTACATACCCCCTATCACCCGCAAAGTAGTGGAAAGGTAGAAAGAATGAATGCCACATTGAAAAATAAAATTCTAAAAGCAAGCAGAGAGTTATCCCTCCCATGGCCTGAGATCCTACCTATTGCCCTCTACTCTGTCAGGAATACCCCTAGGCAGCCCACCGGTCTAACCCCGTATGAAATTCTATTTGGGGGTCCCGCTGGGCTTGGGGCATATTACCCACAACAGTTGAAGGCGGGGAATGATAATCTTGTGAAGTATGTTGTAAACCTGTGCAGTGAATTGAAAGTAACACATGCTGCAGTTTTCTCCTCTATTCCAGATCCACAATCTGACCAGAGCACTCATTCCCTCCAACCAGGTGACTTTGTGGTTTTGAAAAAACACGTCAGAGACGCTCTGGAACCTAGATTTGAAGGCCCATACCAAGTGCTTTTGGTGTCTCCAACTTCTGTGAAACTTGAGGGGAAAACCACCTGGATACACGCCTCTCACTGCAAGGTGTCACCCACCAGTCCATCACCATGAAAGACGTCTTTATCCTTTTTATAATGTGTTCTGCCTGGGTGGGTTGGGGAACACCAGATGTAGCCATTACACAAGATGAGGAGTTCATTACTCTCTGGTATAATTCATCCAACACCCATATAGCAACCCATGGTTCTCCCAATGAGAGTTATTACTGAGCAACCCAGGGCCTGACAGGTTCCCTTTGAATCACCTATATGATAAAGAATAACCTAGAATTACAACTAAATTAGGGGTAGATAAGGGAAGGGTAGACTCTCATGGTGACTAAGCCCCAGTGGAAGGAGGTGGTGTTTGTTAGGAACACAAACTCCAGTAGCTGGGTGAAGTATCCCTACTCCCCAACCCTCATCATGAGACAGCTACAAAGGCTCAAGACTACTAGTTTCAGAGAAACAAGGGGGCAAAGGTTATTCTAATGGGTGATTAAGTGATTTAAATGTTTCTAGGGGGACTGTCAGGTATGAAGGTAAAGGTATGGCCCTCATAAGAGAAACATTTCAATCTACAATGTATACTAACACGTGATTTTTATTACAATATATAATTCTTAACAAACTGCTTCAGATATAGATATATATATATATATATATATATATATATATATACACACACACACTAGTAGCTCGTAACTGCTTCTGCAAGGCAAGCCTTCACATGGAAGATGAATGGTTCCTGTCCTGGACAAAGAATGGCTAGAGGAAGTCACGTCCAGAAGATATGTGAAGATAGAAAAACATTACTACTACAAGAGTAACGGCCTAAGCTACGCAGTAGAAAATGCATAAATGAATAGAGATTGGTGTAATCCAATTAGATCAAAGAGGAATGTAATAATGTCATATTGTAACCACCCCTATACTCTACCATATAAATGTATGGATCAAGGAAGTAATAAAAGAAGTGTATATGGAACTTGGACCAAACTGGTTGTTGGGTGTGATTTCCTGACGGCCGACACTTCCCCATTTTCCAATCTGGACATAGGCAGTTAGTTGAAGCGTGGCAGACTAAATTACCCTAATTACCTCATACCTCCCTGCCACGACAAGTGTGGGTACGGAGAGATATTAGATACCAGCAAGAGATACAATGCTCCGAGTCCACACTTTTATCCCTTCATGTAACAGGTCCCCTCCATGGACATTTTTCAGCATAAGGTAGAGGAGGAGAAACTAAATGCAAACAGACTTCCATCGCTGGCAATCTCACACATAGACAGAAAATAGCGGTGCGTGAGTTGCAGGATATTGTAGTTCGTCAATCTGACAAGGGGGGTTCTGTTGTCGTGCTAAATAAAACACTTTACACTAAATGTGTTTTTCATATCCTACAAGATGCCACCACATACAGACCCCTTTTGGCAGATACGACTGACAAAAAGAAATTGTGCCAGATTTTGGATGAGGGAGTTGAGGTGGGGGGTGACCCCAATATTCCATGCTCTCCCCAAAATTCATAAGGGGGATTTTCCCCCTCCCCTCCGGCCCATTGTTTCAGGGGTTGGTTCCCTTTGGGAGCGATTGTGCATTTGGCTGGATCATCTTCTCCAGCCACTTGCCACACACTCCATGGGATATATCTGCGATACAAAAAGTTATTGCAATGATCTCAACCTGCATTTTACATATCAATTTGAGTTAGAAACCATTTCTTTTTTGGATCACTGAACAACGGCCGTATTCACACGTCCTTATATAGAAAGCCAAGTTCAGGTAATGGGCTCCTTCATGCCTCCAGTAGCCACCCAAAACAGGTATTGCGTAACTTACCCATTGGCGAATTTATACGCACCCGCAGTGAGCTCAGATATAGTGTTTCAGAGGGGTTATTCGAGACATATAGTGGATAGAGCTGAGAGGATAGTGGAAAGCCGCGATAGAACACACCACTTAAAGGATAGAAAAAGTGATTTGTCCCGGGATGATTCCAAACAAGAACACCAGCGCTTAGTGTTTTCAACTCCTTTCAGCCCTCAATTTGGAGAGATACAAACAATCATACGGAGATACTTACCAAATCTTTTTCAGGACAAAATATGTGAAGAAATCCTATCCCCGGGTGTGAGATGTGTTGCCCGGAGAGGGCAAACCCTTGGCAACCTTCTCTCACCTAGTGATATACATAACCGTACTAAACACAATAGCTGGATACACCTCCAGGGTTTCTTTAAATGCGCAGAGAGCAGATGCTCTGCATGCGCATTTACTGAAAAACGCAAGACTTTGTCAGTGTGCATAGAGACCTCTTATACCATGAAGTCTTTTACTAATTGCAATTTTACATACGTTGTTTATGTTGCTCATTGCAACATTTGTAATCTACAATATGTTGGTTCCACAAAGAGAAAATTAAAAACCCGAATCATGAAACATGTAGCCGACATGCAAAGTACTTGAGCTCTTAACAAATGTAGATCAGGGCTGGCTAAGCACTTTAGAGACATGCATGGTGGGGATCCATCTGGTTTCTCCTTCTATGCAATAGAAAAGGTCTGTAAACCCAGTCGTGGTGGTGACTGGTTACATCTCCTCAGGAAACGCAAGGCATTTTGGATTTTACACCTTGGCACACAAATCCCTGAGGGGTTGAATTACAAAAGTGATCTTTTCTACATATATTCATTTTTTCTACTTTCTTTGCTTATATTGTTCACTATTTTTCTTTTTTGTTTGTACACCTAATTTTGTGTAATTTTTGTAGGGTCGTGATACTAGTGCATAATATTTTGTATTGCCTACTACTGATCTATACAACATATGCTATGTTCTAATCAGGAGTTCTACTGATCTAACATGGTTCACTCCATACGTGACCTGTTTCCAGTGGCGGATTATAATATGGGCGGTTTGGGCGGCCGCCCGGGGCCCGAGGCTCCGGGGGGGCCCATACCGCCCGCCAGTGGGGTCACTAGGCACGAATATTCATGCCTAATAGTCACCCGCGGCCTGCTCGCATTGCCAGCTCCCAGGTACCGCCGCGGCGCACGCATCCAATGAACAAGTGCGGGATGACGTCATTGCATGCGTACGCCGCGGCCGGCCGCAGCGGCGCCCAGCTCCCGCCCAGCCTCTCTCCTGCCTCTGGAGTCCGGGTGATTATCATCTTCAGCTGAGGGGCCGGCGTGAGCTTCCAGCAGAGAGAGCCTGTATCCCAGGTCGGAAGCTCACAGCTGCAGCCCCGTGATGCCCGAACTCTAGTGCTCGGCGATGACGTCACATGTGCGCGCCGCGCCGCGAAGTTCGGGACCGCGGGGCTGCAGCTGTGAGCTTCTAACCTGGGATACAGGCTCTCTCTGCTGGAAGCTCACGCCGGCCCCGAAGCTGCACCCCAGCGGGCCTGCCCAGCCTGCCTCTGCTCCCCCTGCCCTCCGGCTGCCCTCGTCCCTCCGTCTCCCCCACCGCCCCCCAGCCTCTCCCCGTTTCTCCCATGCCCCCCAGCTTCTCCCCTGCCCCCCAGTCTCTCCCCCTGACCCCCAGCTTCTCCCCTGCCCCCCAGCTTCTCCACCTGCCACCCTACTTCCCCTGCCCTCCAGCGTCTCCCCCTGACCCCCAGTCTCTCCCCCTGACCCCCAGTCTCTCCCCCTGACCCCCAGCTTCTCCCCTGCCCTCCTACTTCCCCTGCCCTCCAGCGTCTCCCCCTGCCCCCCAGTCTCTCCCCCTGACCCCCAGCTTCTCCCCTGCCCTCCTACTTCCCCTGCCCTCCAGCGTCTCCCCCTGCCCCCCAGTCTCTCCCCCTGACCCCCCAGTCTCTCCCCCTGACCCCCCAGTCTCTCCCCCTGACCCCCCAGTCTCTCCCCCTGACCCCCAGCTTCTCCCCTACCCCCCTGCCCTCCAGCGTCTCCCCCTGCACCCCAGCTTCTCCCCTACCCCCCTACTTCCCCTGCCCTCCAGCGTCTCCCCCTGCACCCCAGCTTCTCCCCTACTTCCCCTGCCCTCCAGCGTCTCCCCCTGCACCCCCAGCCTCACCCCCTGCACCCCTACTTCCCCTGCCCTCCAGCGTCTCCCCCTGCACCCCCAGCCTCACCCCCTGCACCCCTACTTCCCCTGCCCTCCAGCGTCTCCCCCTGCACCCCCAGCCTCACCCCCTGCACCCCCAGCTTTTCCCCTACCCCTCTAGTTCCCCTGCCCTCCAGCGTCTCCCCCTGCACCCCCAGCCTCTCCCCCTGCACCCCCAGCTTCTCCCCTACCCCCTTACTTCCCCTGCCCTCCAGCGTCTCCCCCCTGCACCCCCAGCTTCTCCCCCTGCACCCCAGCGTCTCCCCCTGCACCCCCAGCTTCTCCCCTGATGCTCCCCCTGCCCCCCAACTTCTCCCCCTGCCCTCCAGCGTCTCCCCCTGCTATCCAGCCCCTCCCCTGCACCCCCAGCTTCTCCCCCTGCCACCCTACTTCCCCTGCCCCCCAGCTTCTCCCCTGCTGCTCCCCCTGCCCCCCAGCGTCTCCCCCTGCTACTCCCCCTGCCCCCCAGCGTCTCCCCCTGCTACTCCCCCTGCCATCCAGCCCCTCCCCCTGCACCCCCAGCTTCTCCCCCTGCCACCCTACTTCCCCTGCCCCCCAGCTTCTCCCCTGCTGCTCCCCCTGCCCCCCAGCTTCACCCCTGACCCCCTGCTGCTCCCCTTGCTACCCTGCACCCCCCAGCCTCTCCCCCTGCACCCCCCAGCCTCTCCCCTTGCACCCCCCAGCCTCTCCCCCTGCACCCCCCAGCTTCTCCTCCTGCACGGAGAAGTCTTCATGATGCTGCGCCAGATGGAGATGAAAGCAAAAAGTGAGCAACGGCAATTTAAGAAGACGACACCTGTGAGTCATTAGTAACTGCACTGTAATCACTTCTATAGTGTGCAGAGCCTGTGTACCATTGGGGTCTCAATGGGTCAGTGTATTGTTTGCGGTAGTGTACTGACACAGCCCTGCGGTCACTACAGTACACTAGCGCAAACTTTTAAACTAGAACCAAACTACAACAGCTGCAGGCACTACAACTCCCAGCATATCCTGAGGGCTGCAGACTGTCAGTACATGCTGGGAGTTGTAGTGCCTGCAGCTGTTGTACTTGGGTCCTAGGTGCATCATTAATAGTTTACTATAAAGAAATTAGTGTATTTTTTTTCTAGTTGGGGTCGGTTGTGTACGAAGCGGAAGGAGGGGGGCCCAGGTAGGGCGGACAGCCCGGGGCCCAGGGTACATTTAATCCGCCACTGCCTGTTTCATTCCCCTCCCCTTTTTTTTCTTACCTTAGCCACGCAGAGGGGTGGGATTTGGGTTCCCAGACGTCACTACCTGAAGCACATATAAGTTTGTTCATTATGTTGTTGTACTGTCATGATTATGGGGCTCGACCCTGAAACGCGTTGACGCGCTGATTTTACCATGTTTGTTTTTTAACATGCTTTGAAATAAAAGATTTTTGGACATTTTAATTCCTTCACATTTTTTGGAGCTGTGATTTTCTTCAAATTTTATAGATCCAGAATCACTGAATATACTTAATGCCCCAGTCACATGTGAAGATAAGTCACGTACAATCTTTCTTAGCCAATAATAAACCCCTATAAATGCCTAAACTCTGAAATCTTACGTACCCTCCAAGCAGTGCTCCAATGTATGATCCAAGATAAACACATGCTTCCCTCAGGTGACGTAGCCTACACTAAAGTTATTCATAAACCGGACCCAGCCTCTTATCGCCCAAACTCAATGAAAAATCCTGACTAAAATAATGCCAGATTTTCCTTCCCAAATTGATAGGTATACATCAGGTTGGATTAGTTAAGGGCAGATTGGCTATTATAAATATTCGCTCTGTATTGGCTGTGCAGGAGACGGTTCGTAAGAGACATCAACTAACTCTCTCACCTGGACTTCTTACTATTGACACCGAAAAGGCATGTGACCACCTCAGTTGGGATTGGTTAAATATGGCCGTATCTGGTTTTGGTATCGAAGGACCATTTCGACATCTTCTTTCCACTATTTACTGCAACCCTAAAGTGCGTATTCACACCCCCAGTTTCCTATCTGACTTCTTCCCTATCCATAATGGCACGAGATAGGGTTGCCCCATGTCTCCCCTTTTGTTAAATTTAGCATTGGAACCCCTTATCCGATTGCTTTTAATTTCTCCTGGCCATCAAGGTATAGGATATAGAAAGTAAAGTTTTAAGCTTTGCTGATGACACTCGTTTTTTTAAACGTCCAAATATTCATATTCCTAAAATATTACAATTCTTTTGCCATTTTGGATTCTTTACGGGTTTCAGAATTAGTGTATCCAAATGCGAACTCTAACCTCTACTTCCCCACTTGGCCAGTGATACTTACCCTGAAGGCGTTACAATAGACAAGCAATATCTCACTTACCTAGGTATTGAAGCTGGCCACTCTTCTGCCTCTTCCCGTTATTTTCTTAAATACACCATTTTCAATAAGATTCACCATGAATTAGGGCCCTATTCCACTGGACGATTATCGTTTGCATAATTGTTAACGATTAACGATCTCGAACGACCGCTATTGCGAAAGACCTGAAAACGTTCACTCATTTCCATGGAACGATAATCGTTACTTATGATCGTAATTGCGATCGTTTTTCTTTGCTATTTATTCGCTATTGCGAATGACCAAATGATGTCTTATTCAATGCGAACGTTTTGCGAACGAGCAACGATAAAAATAGGTCCAGGTCTTATAAAGCGATCAACGATTTCTCGTTCGGTCGTTAATCGTTAACTGCATTTCAAACCAACGATTATAGTTTAGATTTGAACGATTTAACGATAATCGACCGGTGGAATAGGGCCCTTAGACAAATGGAAAGACTTCCCCCCCTTCTATATTGGGTCGCATACAACTAATTATAATGATGTCCTTTGCTGAATTGTTATTCCCTTTACAAATGATTCCGCTCCTTTTATAACAGAAAGGTGTCATAAAACTTAGATCACTCTTTTCTTAATTAATATGAAGATCCAAGAGACCTCGCATAGTATATGAAACATTGTGCACGTCTATTTCCAAGGGAGGAGCCCAATTACCTCACCCACATCTGTATAATTTAGCAGCCATGTGTAGACATATTGGAGATTGGCTCCATCAATCCTCCCATTTCTCTAACTATACTTTAGAATTGTCCCTAGTACATCCTTGGTCCTTACCAGCTATCCTACACACTACTATTTCAGGATTGCTTCCCCACCTTAAGCAAAATGTTCTCCTAAGAGATACTATTGCAGCAATTATATAAATTATCCAAATTCTTTCCTTTATGGTCTTCCCCTTCTTTTCCACAAGGTACCAGTAATTCTGAATTTTCCCTAAGTAAATGTAGACAGATAACTACTACAGGCCAACTACTTGATGTAGATAAAGGATGTTTTCTATCTTGGCCTGAAGTACAAGAAAAATATAATATACCTCCAGACCAATATAGAAATTATACTCGGATCCGGAAGTTTATCATTAACAGAGAATCTTCCATTGCTGCAGCTGAGAAACGTGGTTGTTTCAATCTCCTTTGCTCTTCTTCCTCTATATCTTTACCCCTATCACAACTCTATCGTACTCTTAGTTTGATTTCTCCCTTCTTTAAAAAAAATGGTCCTCTGTACTGTCTTCAGATGACTTAGAAAGTAAACTCCCTTAGGGTCAGTTCACACGTACAGACTCGCAGCGTAAATCTTGCTGCAAGTCTGTCAGGTCCTGGCAGTTCACTGTCCCAACATACTCGCAGCGGTCGGAACGACCGCTGCGTGTATGTGAGTCTGCCGGCCTGTTAACCCCTCCGGCTCCCGCTGCTGCCGCGCGCTGCACGGGGTCCCGGCGTACTGCTCTCCCGCCCGGCCAATCAGTGGCTGTGGCAGGGCAACACACTGATTGGCCGGGCGGGAGAGCAGTACGCCAGGACCCCGTGCAGCGCGGACAGGTAATGTATACAGACACAGCGAGCGGCGGCAGCAGCGGGAGCCGGAGGGGTTAACGGGCCGGCAGACTCACATACACGCAGCGGTTGTTTTGACAGTGAACTGCCAGGACCTGACAGACTCGCAGCCACATTTACGCTGCAAATCTGTACGTCTGAACTGACCCTTAAGGTATTCAATCTGTTCATAAAGCAACTCCCAGTGTGAAGTTGAGAGAAACCCACTTCCGTATCTCACATAAGGTAATATATGACTTTGATCGTCCCTATTCTCAGAATTTGGAACATTCCCTAAATAAATGTCCAAAATGTGATGAGCCACAAGCAGACCTTCTCCACTGTCTATGGCTTTGCACATCTATACAATCTTTTTTTTTTTTTTTGTTATTCAAAGCCTTTATTAATAAGTGGCATCATAACGGTACAGGAAAGGAAAGAGGGTGCAGGGTAGATCAAACGTCATGGTACAGTTCAATATACAAGAGATCAAACCTGCATAAAGCATATAACAAGAGTTCGTAGTAGCAAACATCAGGCGTATATGTATTTGGAATCATTCTACTTTTTGATGATGAAAACTATAAAAAGAAAGAGAAATGTCCAGGATAAGGACGGTGGATGGGGGTAACAAGAAGGAAATAGCAAAGGAAAAAGAGGGAAATGTCAGCATGTCTCCCAAAGAGAAAAAGGTAAATATCGTGTATAAGTCTAAACAATAACTACACTTCCGACTACACGGGGACCCGGGGTGCCTGAGGAGCAGCCAAGACCTTATATTGGGGTGTGTCCAGGGAAACCACAAGCGTGCTACAGGGACGGTCCTGTTATGGAAATCAGCCCTCAGCTCCACGTCTATACAATCTTATTGGCAGCTAATTAACTCTTTTACACAAGATACCTGGAGATTAACGGCTCCTTTAGATCCGATCACTTATATGTATGTGTATATATATATATATATATATATATATATATATATATATATTAGTGGTATATTACAGGGTCAAGTTATTAATGGGATCTATGTGTCTCCCAGGTTCCTAGCATATGCAGAGGATAGCTATCTGGGAAGGGTTAATTTCTAGAGCTCTTACCTATGTCTTGATGAGGTGCACCTGGCCAGGTATGTTTTAGAGCCAGGCTGTGCCGGTCACTGGGTCGCTTAGGCTAGGTTCACACTGCGTTTTCAGCATCCGTTTAACGGATCCGTTTCCTTCCGTTTATTTCCAGAAAAATAGGGTCAGCAACGTTTTTTGGTCCGTTTTGGTCCGCCAAAAAAAACGGATCCGTTTTTTTTATAATGGAAGTCAATGGAAAAACGGATGCACACAAATGAATCCGTTTTTTGCAATCCGTTTTTCATGCGTTTTTTGCAAAAAACGGATGCGTTAAACGGATGCTGAAAACGCAGTGTGAACCTAGCCTTAGCCTGGGGAATGAGACAAGCTGGATCTCCCAGAGACACTGCTGAAAAATGCAAGTATACAGGTTGCTTTATTGTGTTTGCCTGGGCTATAAGGCTCGCTCAGTTTGGTCCTGTAGTCAGGGACTGTATTTCTGGTTAGTTAGCGCCTGGACAAGGCTAGGAATTTCTGTTTATGATTTGTGTTTGTATATAAGCAACCTGCACAATAAGACTGGCAAGGAAGCCGGTATAAACGTACTGCTGTGTCCTGAGTGTTCCGTGTTGGTGTGCCAAGTGGACTGGATGACTGTGCCCTGCCTTTTACCCCAGAAAATTGTGTTCCTGCACGCCTGGTGTGTTACTATATCTATCTATCTCATGGTAAAAATCGATAGTCGAGATTCTTCTATACCACACAAACCAAGAGGAAAGAGACCCTATTCTACGCCACTTCCCTCTACAACATGGAACCATAAAATGAGGTTAGCTGATTCTTTAGAGAAGTTTCTACAGATCCGGATACGAAATCGATGTTCTCACAACAAGATACATTATCTTTCAGTTTATGGCCAATATAATATTTATGGAATACTGCTGTTTCTTTGACTATTGTTTACAATGGATTATCTATCATAAATTACCGTGTAATACTACCCTTTTCCCTATATTGGGAATTTTTAAAATTCAATAATAAAACTTTGGAAAAAAAACCCAACAACCCATAAAGTAGTAGATTTCAGACGGTCCAAGTGACAGAAACAACATCCTCTGTCGCCATGGAACAGGCAGCTTTTCAAAAATGTTTGGATCGTGTTATTAAAAAAAAAAAAAGGATTGATGTACATATTGTTGCAACTGACCGCCATGCTGGCAGCCGCAAAATAACGAGAGAAGACTATTCGGGTATATACTACATGTTTTTGATGTCTGGCATTATGCCAAACCATTGCAAAAAAAAAAAGTTAATGGCCGTTAGTAAAAAAAGAAGCTGCGGGGAAATAGCCGGTTGGATTCCAGCAATTAAAAACCATTTCTGGTACTGCCGCAGTACGGCCACAGGAAATGTGGACGTTCTCCGTGAACGATGGCTGTCTCTGTTATATCATATACAAAACATTCATTAATTTGCAGGGGACCATGTAACATAGTGTGATCAGGACCAATATAGGACCAAACGCATTTGTTTTTCTTTTCCTGGCATGGAAGCTAGAACCAAACTTCCTATTCTAGCACATAATGCAAATCAACCGCGGCCTCAAGTAACTGTCAATCAAGTGAAGAGCATTCTGGTCCTAAAGGATCATCCCGCCATAGTTTAATTTTTTCAAATTTAAGAAGTGGACTGCCCGAAAAATATACCCACCCATGGTTTCCAATGGACACTTCATTATTTGAAGATATTGCAATTTTTTACCTTCCAAAATTCATTTTCCAAAAGAGTTGAATAGCTTCCATGTATTCTGTCCACCTTATGTTTTACTGACTTGTAAAATGTTATTACATTGCATCTGTTACAAATCTTAAATTATATTAAATATCCTTTATTAATGCATTACACCCCTAAAAACATGGGGGGAGATGATGTGGGTATATGTTACAACAATAAATATGTATTTATATATAGTGTCAAGAAATCAAAAATTATTAGGATATTAGTGACATGATTTGAGGCGCACATGGTAAGGGGTGTTGTGCCCAGTCTGATGGATAGGTAATGGGGTTTGCCATACTGGACATACAGTCTTGTCAATAGGATTTTTGTGCTAGTGCAATATAATTATTATCATAGTACTGTAATACTATATCTTTATTTGCTTCCCCACATTTAATTTTCTAACACTCTATATAAATATATATTTACTGTTGTAATATATATCCATGTCATCTTACTGTGTATACTCTATAACTCTGCCGGCCTACTGACCCCCCCACTTACTGTGTATACTATATAAATATATATTTACTGTTGTAATATATATCCATGTCATCTTACTGTGTATACTCTATAACTCTGCCGGCCTACTGACCCCCCCCCCCCCCCACACACACACTTTATGTGTATACTATATAAATATATACCCACGTCATCTTACTGTGTATCATCTTCTCCCATGTTTTATGGGTGTATTTTAGGAATTGGGATAATGCATTAATAAAGGATATTTAATATAGTTTAAGATTTGTATTTATTTTGTGATGTTATAGGTGTTTTCTATTGATCAGTGAGCTCCCACCTTCTATTTATTGAAGGAAATTGGTTTTCTTTTGGAATTTGTAGGTGTTATAATTATCCATATATATTGTCTGCTTATTGTGTCCTATGTCGGTATCTGGTACATGCACACTACATAGAAATGATAGTTAGTTTCAAGCTAAATGCAGAACTGTCCTTAATAATTCTCGGGGACAATTTAAACCTGAAGATGTTGAGTCAAACTAAGAGTAAAATTCTGAGGGTGTTTTATGGCAGATTGTTGATAGTTAAAGTCCAGTTACCGAAAATGGATGCATAATCACGTCCATTCGAGCTATCGGCGTGAGAAGCGCGCTCACAAGCTGAACACGTGCTTAACATCGGGTGGGGGTCAGCTTTTTTGGTGAGCAGAACCCCCACCCAGAATAGCTGCGCCATTTACCCGCACGATGCCGTGATCACACTCGATGACAGCATTGGAAACGCTAAATGTCAGTTGCCCAAGCTGTCGTCCAGCTCATCAGATCCCCTAAAGTGTATTTCAGGGGACCAGATGATCCCATAGAGTCTGCCACAGGCCACAGGCAGACTCTATGTGCAGATTGCCGATAACACTGATTACAGCAGAGCTGTATTGGCTTTAAAAGTCCTCTATGGGACTTAAAATGCCCAATAAGCCCCTCACCCTTAAAATATTTGGTATTGCCACATGCGGAATCACCCCAAAAAATAAAATACATTGTGTTATATAATGTTCCCATACAATATATGGCGTAAATGAAAAAAAAAAAAAAAAAAAATCACAATGTGATTTTTGATCAAATTATATTTGAGGGTACAAACCCACACACCATATACGCAGCAGATTAGATCGAAATAACTGAACACAGCATCAAATCTGCTGCGTATACGCTGTGTGGGTTTGTACCCTCACAGAAAAAAAAAAAAAATCATTAAAAAATAATTTAGTATTCCATTCAATCAAGAATGGTACCAAAAAATAAAAATATAAAATCGTGGCATAAAAACTGAGCCCTTGCACAGCCCCATATATGTAAATTTCTTATTTTTATATATGGGAGATTTATGAAGCAGCCTAAGATTAAAAATGTGCTTAGTTGCCCATAGCAACCAATCACAGCTCTGAAAGGGAAGCTGTGATTGGTTGACTTGATAAATCTCCCCCAAAGTGTTTATAAATTTATAAAAATATTTGTAAAAAAAAAAAAAAAAAAGGAGCAAATGATAAATGTCCTCCCATATGTTTATTTTCATTGTCCAACAGAAATGGGCAGGTGTTTATCGACACTGTCTGCTACAAGTGGGAATACACACCAACAAAGGCCGAGAGCGACAGCACGAGATACTTATATACAATCACTTTGAGGGATACAGAAACTGATCACTATGTGAGATGACCTGATAAATCTCCAGCATTCACATGAGAAGTATAGAGGGGGAAGGGAACCAATCGATAAATGAAGGTCAGATACCGATTTTATAAGCACAGCGTGTCAGTGATTGATAATAGAACATGTGTTACCTTAATACTGTGGGGAAAAAAACAAGAAAAAAAAATTCACAAAAAATTAAAAATAAAAATCAAAGATGATCAAATTAATAATTAATTCTAATGATTATTTTTATTACCCAGGTATGTGGGACTAAATGTTCAAAGCTCAGCAGATTACCGGAAATACACAGAACAAATTCCAAATTTTCTGCAAAATCGCCCAAGGGAAATTATTACACACACTATATACAGAAGGAGCAGCACCCTGGACCTAGAGAGCATCGCTGGTGTGAACACGACCAACGCGGACAGTGACAGAAAGACAAAAAATATACAGCGAACATAGGAGGTGAAATTCCATTCTGCCCCCGCGAGGACTGGGGAAATGTCCTCATTCCACCAACAATCCACTGGTTTCATTGGACACGCATTGTTTTTATAAAGACATCAAAGAGGAGAAATCAGTAGCCCTTTAAGGCCTTTGAAATACCACCTGAAGAAGATAGACAGGATCTGGAAATACGTCGATCACTAAGAACAAAAATCCAACATTGCCATGTGCTTGTTAAAAGATTAGTAGACTCCTATTGGATTAAAGATATTGGTGATGTAAGTAAAGGAGAGGACGACCTGAAGAGATTGGTCGCCAGTGTAAACAGTTTGGTTCCAAAAGATGAAGGCTTAGGCTGGGTTCACACTGCATTTTTGCAATCCATTTTTTTCAAAAAACTGATGCATGTGTGCATCCCTTCGGATCAGTTTTTTTTACGGACACAAAAACGTAGCTGACGCTATTTTTGTGGCTATTAAAAAAAAAAAACGGATCTGTTTTGATCCGTTTTTTTTACAATGGAAGTCAATGGAAAAACGGATGCACACGAATGCATCTGATTTTTCCATCCGAAAAAAACTGATTGCAAAAACGCAGTGTGAACCTAGCCTTACCACTGTTACACTTTCCAAAGAGACAAAGGGAAGAAAAAGAAGTTTGAACCGCTTCCCAAATGTGCCTAATACATGAAAAAATGAAAAATGGGTTTTAAGTACCTAATAAGTTATACTTTTATTAAAGTTAAAATGGTGCCATATTTTTGATGATCAAAATAAGAGCACCGTGGCCGTATAATTCCACAACTAGTGTCTCTTGGTCTCAGTTCAGTTAGTTGTTATCTGGGTTTGCCAACTATGCATCTATGCAGGGCCGGTGGATGAAGACGTGTGGTCGATCACTGAAGAGAGAAGAGATGACGGGGACCCTGAGGTTGCTGGGGGGGGGGGGGGGGGGTCGGGTGACGGAGAGCCAGGCAGCGTAGACGCCGGTCATCGCTTCTGATTGGAGGGTGGATGGTCGCACATCTTCGGAAGCGGTCGGCACCCGCAAGACCACAGAGGAGCAGCGATCCAGGCAGCCAGCATCTGGAACCTGCTGGTAGTGAGAACGGTGGGCTCGGTGGGGCTGGCAGGCAATCTACTAGCGGCCCTCACAGCAGTCTTGCAGGCAGTACTGA
Source organism: Dendropsophus ebraccatus (assembly GCF_027789765.1). Classification (NCBI taxonomy): domain Eukaryota; kingdom Metazoa; phylum Chordata; class Amphibia; order Anura; family Hylidae; genus Dendropsophus; species Dendropsophus ebraccatus. The sequence goes on along the minus strand of NC_091466.1, from coordinate 7,660,493 downwards.
CCAGTGGTGCCGCAATACCGGGTATTAACCCTTGCGTCGACGCTTGGTCTAATCCCCTCACAGAGTATGCCATCAGGAGTTGGGGTGGCCTCAAAGTCTGCTGTGAAGGATACGGCGGCGGCTTCTGCCTCAGCGGTCAGTCGGACAGGTATCAGCAATAGTTTTCCTATGCGGAATGTGCCGAGGAAAGCTGGTGCTGGGGAACAGAGTGTTTCTGGGGCAGTTGCTACTGATGTTTTGCCTCCTGTCAGGGCAGGTACTGTTGCTATTACTGCACCTATTGTTAATAGGGCAGGTGTATCGGATGTTTGTATGAAGGAGGCATTAATGTGTGAAGTGTCCCCGCTGGGTTATCATCTCCCAGTTGAATAATAGTCTGTGAGAGGCAGGCTGGCTGACACTATATAGGAGATCAGAGGTCAAGTGCAGAAGCTGATTGGACAAGACCCCTAATCTCCTCAGAACACCTGGGGCAAGAGCAACCTGACTGGCAGGGAGAACAGTCTGTCAGACTAGCTATCCAGCATCAGAGTTAACTCCGGAGTGGCCAGGAGTATCTCAGGCAAAGCGGGTGTGGCTGATCACACCCAGAAGAAATAGAGCAGTGTTCAGACAGGGTTCAGGAGACTGCACAAAACATACAAAAATACTGAATATCCGCGCCATCCCAGCCGCACAGCATGAACCGAGGGGCTCACGGAACTCAGCACAGGCACATTCATTACAGTAGCCCCCCCCACACACTTTTATAAGAGGCCACCGGACCCTCACTTGATAAATTAGAAGTAGGCAAAGAATGACCTCTCACCACACAGGTTTCAATGTCACTAGCAATATCGCTATCGGTTTCCCACTCGTCAGCGGAGGACTCGGGGTTACAGACAGAGTTATCATCACCACAATCGACATTAGCATCAGGTACAGGTATGGCAGGTTTATCAGAGGAACAATGTATGCCCATTTCACCAATGGTTACCTGTGCGCCCAGATGACCTTCCTGGTAGCCATCTGGACGCTGATGATGATGTTCTGATCGCCAGGGACGTATAGGGCAATGGCTGATGTAGTGACCACCGTTCCCGCAGTAAAAGCACAGGCCATTATGTCTCTGGAATTCTTGCCTTGTCCTGTTCAATACTCCCATCTGCATAGGTTCCTCCTCTGAGACAACGGGGGGGGGGGGGGTCACATAGTCTGCGGTCAATACTATGGTCTCTTTAAGGGTGCCTTTACACCTACCGACTCGCAGCGTTAATAACGCTGCAAGTCGGCTAGGTCCTGGCAGATCACTGTCACTACATACACGCAGCAGTCTGCCAGCCCCTTAACCCCTTCTGGTCCCGGCGTCCTGCTCTCCTGCCCGGCCAATTAGTGGCTGCGGCAGGGCAACACACTGATTGGCCGGGCAGGAGAGCAGGACGCCGGGACCCCGTGGAGCGAGGAGAGGTAATGTATACAGAGCGCAGCGGGAGGCGGCCGGCGTCAGAAGGGGTTAAGGGGCCGGCAGATTTACATACACGCAGCAACCGTTCAGACCGCTGCGTGTATGTAATGACAGTGATCTGCCAGGACCTAGCCGACTTGCAGCGGTGTGAAGGCACCCCAAGGATTGGAGGATCTGAGTGACCTACCAAGGCATCCTTAATGCCCTCTGCCAATCCTTGCTTAAGGGTGCCTTCACACGTACCGTATCGCTGCGTTTTACGCTGTGAAAATCAAAACTCGCATGTAGAAATCGCACCAAACACGCAGTGATAAAAACGCAGCGATACGGTACGTGTGAAGGCACCCTTAAGGGAATCTGTCAGCACCTATGGAGGGGGAGTGGTGATGGCTTCGTGCCGCACTTTGGCCCGCCTCACCACTCCCCCTCCCAGCTTGTATTGAATATTCATGGCGCCCATCCCCGCAGCGTTATTCGCGCATGCGCCAAAGTGTGTCAGAGCGGCACTGAGGGTCAAAGCCTATACCCTCAATGGCTTCGCTCAGTGCCGCTCCAACGCACTACGGCGCATGCGCGAACCATGTCGCGGGAGCGTGCGCGCACTACACTGAACCAGGAAGTTACAGATGCCTTCGCTAGGAGGCCGGGGGACGGGCGCCATGAATATTCAATACAAGCTGGGTGGAGGTAGTGGTAAGGCGGGCCAAAGTGCGGCACAAAGCCATCACCATTCCCCCTCCATAGGAGCTGACAGATTCCCTTTAAATAAAACCTTCAAAGCCGGTTCACACCAAGCAGTCACCACACAAAATTTTCTAAACTCAGAACAATGTTCCTCCGCTGGTCGCTTACCCTGACGGAGAGAGAGTAGATTATTCACTGCCAATTCCCTGTCATCAGGTTGAGCATATACAGTACCCAGAGACAAAAAGAATTTCTCCAAGCTACTCCATTCCTCCGCCTCCGGAGGGATTTTGAGAGCCCAAGCCTGAGGATCTCCCTGAAGTAGTGAGACCACAATACCAACCTTCCCCTGCTCAGAAGGGAAGTGATTGATCCGAAAAAACAACATGCAAGCACCCCTAAAAGACTCAAATTTCTCCATATCGCCAGAAAATCTATCAGGGAGCACAAACCGGTTTCCTAGGCCTTTCCACCACTGGGGGCGCTACCACAGCATTATTCTGGTTGGCAGACAAAACTTGAACCTGTTTAGCCAGGTCATCAACCAGACAAGACAAAGCCTCCATCTTAGCCACCAGGTTTAAATCCATTAACTGGGTGATCTGGTTTGACCACCAGGCCT